>NC_057805.1:172212484-172489068 GCF_018294505.1 Triticum aestivum | reverse complement strand
CTCACCGAGGGTTGTAGGGAACGGGGAAACGGGGGGCGAGGAGGAGGGTGGAGACGACGGGGGCAGAGAGGAAGCAGTCCGGCGGGGAGGAGGAGGCAGGCTGATGAGGTTGCGGTCCGGCGGGGTGGCCTCCGGCGATGGCGTCGAGCGTCGAGCGTGCGCGAAGGGATCGGGCTCCTCCCGATCCAGATCCAGAGCGAGGGGGTGAAGTGGTGGTCGGTGGGTTAGGGTTTTGGGGTCCAGTGGATAAGGAGAGGAGTGGGGGTGGGCTGTTTGGGCCGGCTTGGTGGCCAGCTGGGCTGGTTGGCCCAGTGGGGGGTCCTGCTGTTTTTCTTTTCTTTTGTTTTATTTTCACTCTTTCTTTTTATTTATTTTATTTTCTGTTTTATTTCACCTTAAAATATTTAGGCATTTTCAAAAAAATGTTTTCTCCACAATAATTACCAGTGCAATATTTGGCACCCACCGAACATTTTTGTTTCAATGTTTGAAAACTTTTGTTGTTTGCCATATTTTTGAATTGATTTTTGAATTGGTTTTGAACTAACGAAAGATTATCAACAGTAACGGTGGTGACATGGCATCATTAGCAGAGTTTTACTGTCGCTTAATTATCCGGGCGTCACACCATTACTTCCATATTACTTTGCTACTAAATACTTTGCTGCAAATATTAAGTCTTTCAGGTGTGGTTGATTTGACAACTCAGCTCCTAATACTCGGGAATATTCTTTGGATCCCCTTGTGTCGAATCAATAAATTTGGGTATACTCTACCCTCAAAAACTGTTGCGATCCCCTATACTTGTGGGTTACCAAGACCTTTTTTTGGCATCGTTGTCGGGGAGCATAGCTCTATTCTCTAAGTCACTTGGGATTTATATCTGTTGATTACTATGAGGAATCTGAAAGATACAAGAACCAAGATTTTTCCCTCTACTACGAGGGGACGTAAGGAACTGACATCTAGCTCTGCACTTGATTCACCTTCTGTTTTGAGTAAACTAGCGACGCCTACACCTGCGATTGATTCTGATATGTCGCATGCTATTGATGATGCTACTTCTGCTATGCATGATGCTTATGATGATACTACTACTTTGCTTGATAATAATGTGCCACTTGGTGAATTTCTTGATGAACAACTTGCTAGAGCTAGAAATATTGGGAATGCTGAAGAATATGGTATATCAGAAACTGATGAAATTATTGAAAATGAACACTTTGAAACACTTGTTATACCTAGCTCTCCTAGATATGAATTTCCTATTATGCCTGAGGGTTATGTTATGGATGGAGAGGTAGCCAGGGACTTTCTTGCTTGTAAGGATAGAGATGATCTTAATAAATTACTATGCAAGTGGAGAGAAAAATCTTTGAATGCTAGAATGCAATATGATCCTAAGTTTGCTACTTCACCTATCTTTGTTACTGATAAGGATTATGAATTCTCGGTCGATCCTGAGTTAATTACTTTGGTTGAGTCTGATGCTTTCCATGGCTATGAATCTGAAACTATTTTTGCACATCTTACTAAACTTAATAATATAGCAACCCTATTTGCTCATGAGGAAATAATTCACTATTACTATATTCTTAAATCGTTTCCTTTCTTGTTAAAGGGTGATGCTAAGATGTGGTTTAATTCTCTAACTCCTGGTTGTGTGCATAGTCCCCAGGATATGATTTACTACTTCTCTAGAAAAAAATCCTGCTCATAAGAAATCAGGTGCTTTACAGGAAATATTTAACTTTGTGCAAATTGAAGAAGAGATCTCCCACAAGCTTGGGGGAGGCATCTCCAATTACTTAATGCTTTGCCTGATCATCCTCTCGAGAAAAATGGAATACTTGATATCTTTTATAATGTATTAACCGATGCGTCTAGGCACTACTTAGATAGTTGTGATGGTTGTGTTTTCAGGGAACAAACTATTGAACAAGCTAAAGTGCTACTGAATAATATATTGAGTAATGATAATGATTGGACCCTTGTGACACCCGGATAATTAAGCTACAGTAATTCCCCGTTAATGGTGCCATGTCATCACATTACTGTTGCTAGTCCTCGCTTGATCCAAATCTTAGTTCAAACTCAAATTCAAATTAAAGCCCAAAATTCCAATTTCTCAAACATACAAAATAAAATGTTCAAAGTGTGGCAAATATTGCATAACTAATTATGGCGGTGGCCATACACTTTTGAAAAGTATTTTAATGTTCTTTTGTGAATAAAACAGTACCAAAATAGCAATATTTATCCCATTTATAATTAATACAAATCCAAATGAAATCATCTTGCCATCAAACCTTTTTCTGACAGTGCTAAGTATTGCATGTAATTTTTTAGCCAAGCCTCATATTTTACAAATGTGAATGGGTGGTCTAACAATTTGCGAATCAAAGTAGAAATAAAAGAAACAGAGAAGAAAACATAAGGGAAGACCTAAACCTATTTGGCCACTTGGCCCCTTTAGCCAGCAAGGTCAGGCCCAACCACCCTCCTCCCACCTCCTGTTCACGGGGAGGGGGCCGTGGCAGCCATCCACGGCGCCTTGCCGCGGTGGCAGCCATCAACAGGCTCTGCCCTCGCCTATAAGACCGCGTCCGTCCGCCCCTTGAACGCTAGATCCCTAGTTCCCCCTCTCCTCTTCACTCGCTCCCTTTCTCGATCTGGACCGGCGCCCGAGCGCTGCCATGGCTGCGCCGTCTTCGTCTGCGTAGCTGTCGGCCTCCTCCCGCCTCTCCGTCGAGTCCACGAGCTCCGCACGCTTCCGCAACGTCGTCCTCGACCACCAGTCGGAGTAGGAGATCACTGCATCGCCGCGACACCTCGTCTTCTTCTTCCTCGGCTCCAACACACTCCGGCAATGGTTCCGGCGCCAGCGAGCCTTCCCCAAGCCGCCTTTTGCAGACCTACAGGCTCCCAGTGAGCCCCTACAAATCTCCCCTCTTCCCCTAGCTCGATCCCGTGCCTCAGTTAAGCTGCTGCTTTTGCCGAGCCCCTGTCGCCGCCGATGGG
Organism: Triticum aestivum; assembly: GCF_018294505.1. Lineage (NCBI taxonomy): Eukaryota > Viridiplantae > Streptophyta > Magnoliopsida > Poales > Poaceae > Triticum > Triticum aestivum. Next base: position 172,486,047 of record NC_057805.1, on the reverse strand, counting down.
CAAGCCCCCGTTGATGCCGTTCGTTCTAGAGCATGTCGAGCATGCCACCATGCTCGTGGCCTTGCGTAGGAGTTGCCTGGGCCACGTGATTGTCGAACCTGGGCGCATGAGCTCGATTCCTTCGGGCTCCAACTCCAGCCACTGCCCGCAGTCGCTCACCGCCATCGCACGCCCGCGCCCTTGCACGCCCTCGCATCACGCCCCTGCTTGCCTTGCCCCCCTCCGCGCTCACTCGCCGGCTCCGCCCTGCTGCTTCTGCCGGCACCGTCCGCTGTGCCGCTGCAAGAGCTGCTTCTATTGCTGATGCTGCTGCCGCGAGCCCACCCCTGCTCGCTGTTGACTTGCTGCTACTCCGCTGCCGTCGCCCCATGCACGGCCCCTCCTCCCGTGCTGCAGCCTCCCTTCCATGTCGCCGCCCCCTACTTTCGCCGCCGCCGCAGCTCACCTCGCCGGCGCGCGTGCCCTGCCCTGCTTCCCCCCACACGCCTGCGGCATCCCGCATCGGCCCCACGGCGTGCCCCGCCTCCCCTGACCTCGCCCCTGGCCACTGGCCAGCGCCGCTCGCAGCTCGCCCCGCCGTCCACTCCGGCGCCACTCCGGCCGAAATCGAGGCCCCGGGAGCGCCCTGTGGCCTCGCCTGTGGTGGCCTCGCGTGGGGGCGCCAGCGCCCACACCCGCCCCGTTAACGCGCCCCGCCCCGCTGGCCTGGTGCCACTGCCAGCGGGCCCCCACGTCCCTAGTTAAAAAAAGATTTCAAAAATAAATATTAATTAATTAATTAATTAATTAATTAATTATGTTTAACTAAACTAATTACTAGTTAGCCTAATTAGCTGGTGTGTGAATGACACGGGGGGCGCACCCCCTGTTGACCAGTTAATGCATTGACTGGTCAACTGGGACCCCCTGGCCCACCTGTCAGTCACTGGGTGCACTTTTGTGTACCCTCTGCTGGGTGCCACTAGCATTTTAACAATTAATTTCGAATTAAAATTAAATTCCAGAATATTGTTAAATCTTTGAAAAATCGTAGAAATTAATCCATAGCTCGGATGAAAAAGTTTTATACATGAAAGTTGCTGTGAACGACAAGATGAATCGGACTAAGCTCTCCGTTCATCTGTCACATGCCCATAGCATAGCAAACATGCAACTTTTCCCCTCCGTTTCATTTGTCCGAAAATGTCAAACTCCGGGAAGACATTCCCGGATGTTCTCCCCCTTTGCCGGTATCGTGTATCACTGTCTTAGAACACCCTAGCTATGCCTATTGTCATGTCATGCATCTGTGTGCTTTGTATTTACTGTTTCTTTCCCCTCTTCTCTAAGGTTTTCCCCTTGATGTTTGGACACACGGTTACCCGGACTTAATTGAGACCATTGTTGAAGTCGGGTCGGCCCTGAGGGGTACCCGCGAGTTGATGTGAAAGTCGGGCGGGCCCGTGGAGCCTTGCCGTAAGTCCATGAGATGGGGCGATGGGGTCATATTATCATGAGTCTCTGCTCTTCTCCGCGAGCCCCCAATGCACTAACAGGTTTGGGTATTTGTTCTGAGTTGGCCTCTGGCCTTTACGCACTAACTACCACGCGAGATAGATATGGGCCTCGACGTCGTAGTATCAGCCGAAGCTTTGTCAGATGCCCAGTACAGCATTGTGGGCCTGTCGGGCCAGTGCCATCCAGTATGAGGTGGTGCTCATCCCGGCTCATCGCACAATGACCCGGAGTGCAACGGCGATGGGACCAGACCCCGGAGTGCTTAGGATGTAGACTGGCGGGACTTCTCTACTGAGCCTAGGTAGGGCTATGACCTGTTGATTTTCCGAGGCCGGACATTGACCCAGAAAAGTGTGTCCGGCCAGAGTAATCAGGCGTGTTGGAAAACGTGGTGCACCCCTGCAGGGAAGGTTGTCTATAAATAGCCGTGTCCACGGTAACGGACTTTTAGACTTCTATCCTGATCTTATACAACTAGAAATGGATACTTGATATGTGATGGATATGTGTCCCCGGGATTGCTTCCTCGCAGGGAGTCGAGGAAGGGTCTCTGGGCATTAATTCTACAACATGCTTGTTAATTGTAAACTGCTATTCTATACTCTTCTACATGCTGCAAGATGCTTGGAGCTGCTTGAAGATGCTAGTCTTCGATAGGCTAGGCCTTCCCCTCTATTCTGGCATTCTGTAGTTCAGTCCATAGATACGACCCTTCCATTTGATACCAATGCATACTTAGTATAGATCTGATGCTTGCGAGTACTTTTGATGAGTACTCACGATTGCTTTGATACCCCTTCCCCCCTTCCTTCTTCTTTCCGGTTGATGCAACTAGATGGTGGATCCCGGGAGCCAGATGCCACCCAAGTCGTCTACTACTACCCGAGGGTGCATACTACTATGTGGGGACCGCCGACGACCAGGAGTAGTTAGGAGGTCCCACGCAGGAGGCCTTGCCTCTTAGATCGTTGTTGCTTTTGTGCTTGCCTTCTTAAGGCATCCTTGTTTCACTTATGTCTGTACTCAGATATTGTTGCTTCCGATGACTCTTGTGCTTTCGAGCTTCTGTATTCGAGCCCTCGAGGCCCCTGGCTTTAATATAAAGATTGTATTATTTTACTTGTGTCTAGAGTTGTGTAGTGATAGCTTCCCGTGAGTCCCTGATCTTGATCGTACACATTTTGGTGTATGAGAAGTGTACGGTCGAATCGGGGCGTCACAAGTTGGTATCAGAGCCGACTGCCTATAGGATCCCCCTTTCCAACTCCTTGGCCGAAGTTGAGTCTATTCTTTGAAAAACTGTTCTACTAACATGGATGTGCGGCTTATGGGCCCACGTCGCCATTGGGTCGTATTAGGATCTTCTACTCCTCGTCTATACTCTGAGACTCTGATCTCTCTTTTATTCGGGTTAAATGATTTTGCTAAATCTAACATTACGTTTCGTGATCACATCCATCCGGAGATTTGTATTACGCCTTTCTCAAATTGAGGGCCAAGATCTGCTTCACAATGTTCATTGACCGCAGGATCCTCTTATCGAGGGCACCCTGCATCATCACTTTCAAAGCCCTCATTCCAGAGGTTTTCCCTGACGTTGATGTAGCATTTGCTATGTCCCGCTATTGTATCACTCCATCGCATGCATACGTGTCACCTAGTATGTCTAAGGTTCTTCTCTTGTCCGAACTCATACGAACAGCGTGTAATTGGCTCTACATTTTTATATGTATGTCTTCAATGACCACGGCTTTGTACATACAACGCCTTTGCTCGTTGTCCAAGATACGTCATGAATGACTCTATACACTTGCACCAACCCTTGCTGAACTACCCCCTGTTGCATTTAAGCAGGGTGGGTCCGCTGGATGTGGTCGTGGTCCCAACAATCCACCACCTCCAAAATACATGGTCGGAATGATACAACAGTTTGATGTTGAATCATCAGTTCATGGTATGAGTCATGGCTCAGTTTCCGCACCCCAATATGAATCAACAGCCAACCCCAGTAACTCTGCAAGTCTTTGCGCGTCTCAACCCCGTCATCTACCACAACTCAACTTAGCCCCTTAATGCTGATGTTTGGCTTCGTAACATCACTTTCGAGCTGGCATCTACAGATGTAGCCCCTGCCAACTATGTAACCTTTGTAGCTTATTACCTGAAAAGTTTTGCTACTCGATGGTGGAATAGCCACATGCATTCCTTACCTGTTGGAACCACCATCACTTGGCCGAAATTCCAAGCTGCATTCCGCGAGCCAATGTCGAACCACCATGGTTAGTCACAACGTCCCCGTTGAAATTGAATGGTTGAAAACACATACCACTTCTATCATTTGCACTACTAAAACCGTCCATCTACTACATCCTTCAAGTGTGATAGTAAGCTACCACGCTCATCTTGTTCAAAATGTCGAAGCACAAATTTATTCCTTGACCGCGTAAAAGCTTCTCCTCTTGTGGGAATTGAAAAGTCTCCAGTCATTTGTGAATTCAAAGATACCTTTTCAAAATAACTACCCAGTCCGTGACCTTGAAATTGCTGCCGTTAAATTTGCATTGAAGTTGTGCGACATTTCCTTCTTGGTAATCGTTGTGAGATCTTCACCGATCATCAAAGTTTGAAGTAATTGTTTACTCAGCCAGATCTGGATCTCCGTCAGCAGCGATGTATCAAAACAATCTTAGACTATGACTATGGTATTTTCTTATACCCCTGGCAAGGCTAATCTTGGTCGATGCCCTGAGTCGCAAGTCTTATTGCAACAACCACATGGCTTGTAAAGCTCAACCCCGGCAAGATGATCTCACTTACAGAGAGCACCCGGTGCATGTTCTCGGTCAAGCTGAACGTTGCACCCGTCAGAAGGCTATCCAATTTCCGAAAAGTTCAGTGGTCAAGTCATTCAGAAGATGAGCCACTTGGGATCGCGAGGATCGTCTTCGTGATGAATACCCCGCTTTGTTTCCTTCTACCTCGTAAATCTCGGGACGAGATTTCTTGTAGTGCAGGAGAATTGTGACGCCCGGATAATTAAGCTACAGTAATTCCCCGTTAATGGTGCCATGTCATCACATTACTGTTGCTAATCCTCACTTGATCCAAATCTTAGTTCAAACTGAAATTCAAACTAAAGCCCAAAATTCAAATTTCGCAAAGATGCAAAATAAAATGTTCAAAGTGTGGCAAATATTCCATAACTAATTATGACGGTGGCGCAACACTTTTGAAAAGTATTTTATGCTCTTTTGTGAATAAAACAATACCAAAGTAGCAATATTTATCCCATTTATAATTAATACAAATCCAAATGAAATCATCTTGCCATCAAACCATTTTCTGACGGTGCTAAGTATTGCATGTAATTTATTGAGCCAAGTCTCGTATTTTACAAATGTGAATGAGTAGTCCAAAAATTTGCGAATCAAAGTAGAAATAAAAGAAACAGAGAAGAAAACATAAGGGAAGACCTAAACCTATTGGGCCACTTGGCCCCTATAGCCAACAAGGTCGGGCCCAACCACCCTCCTCCCACCTCCTGTTCACGGGGAGGGGGCCGTGGCAGCCATCCACGGCGCCTTGCCGCGGTGGCAGCCATCGGCCGGCTCTGCCCTCGCCTACAAGACCGCGTCCGTCCGCCCCTCGAACCCTAGATCCCTAGTTCCCCCTCTCCTCTCCCCTCGCTCCCGTTCTCGATCTGGACCGGCGCCTGAGCGCTGACATGGCTGCGCCGTCGTCGTCTGCGTAGCCGCCGGCCTCCTCCCGCCTCTCCGTCGTGTCCACGAGCTCCGCCCGCTTCCGCTACGTCGTCCTCGACCACGAGTCCAAGTCGGGGATCATTGCATCGCCGCCACGCCTTGTCTTCTTCTTCCTCGTCTCCAACGCACTACGGCGATGGTTTCGGCGCCAGTGAGCCTTCCCCAAGCCGCCTTTTGCACACCTACAGGCTCCCGGTGAGCCCCTACATCTCTCCCCTCTTCCCCTAGCTCGATCTCGTGCCTCGGTTAAGCTGCTGCTTTTGCCGTGCCCCCGTCACCGCCGATGGGCTCACCCCCGTCGATGTCGTTCGTTCTAGAGCATGTCGAGCACGCCACCATGCTCATGGCCTTGCGTAGGAGTTGCCTGGGCCACGTGATCGTCGAACCTGGGTGCATGAGCTCGGTTCCTTCGGGCTCCAACTCCGGCCACTGCCCGCAGTCGCTCGCCGCCATGCGCGCCCGCGCCCCTGGTTGCCTTGCCCCCCTCCGGGTTCACTTGCCGGCTCCACCCTGCTGCTTCTGCCGGCACTATTCGTTGTGCCGCTGCACGATCTGCTTCTGTTGCTAATGCTGATGCCGCGAGCCCGCCCCTGCTCCCTACTGACTTGCTGCTGCTCCGCTGTCGCCGCCCCATGCACGACCCCTCCTCCCGTGCTGCAGCCTCCCTCCCCTGTCGCCGCCCCCTACTTTCGCCGCCGCCGCTTCTTGCTCTGGCCGCCGCAGCTCACCTCACCGGCGCATGTGCCCCGCCCTACTTCCCCCCACACGCCTGCCGCATCCCGCACCGACCCCCCGTGTCTCGCTGCATCGCCATGCGCGCAACCCCAGCCCGCGCCGTGCCCCGCCTCCCCTGACCTCACCCGCAGCCACTGGCCACCGCCGCTGGCAGCTCGCCCTGCCGTCCGCTCCGGCGCCACTCCGGTCGAAGCCGAGGCCCCGGCAGCGCCCTCTGGCCTCGCCTCTAGTGGCCTCGCGTGCAGGCGCCAGCACCCACACCCGCCCTGCCCCGCTGGCCTGGTGCCACTACCAGTGGGCCCCCACGTTCCTAGTTAAAATAAAGATTTTAAAAAGAAATTATAAAAATATAATTAATTAATTAATTATGTTTAACTAAACTAATTGCTAGTTAGCCTAATTAGCTGGTGTGTGAATGACAGGGGGGCCCATCCCCTGTTGACCAGTCAAAAGTTGATTGGTCAACTGGGACCCCCTGGCCCACCTGTCAGTCACTGGGTGCACTTTTGTGTACCCTGTGCTGGGTACCCCTAGCATTTTAACAATTCATTTCGAATTAAAATTAAATTCCAGAATATTGTTAAATCTTTGAAAAATCATAGAAATTAATCCATAGCTCGGATGAAAAAGTTTTATACTTGAAAGTTGCTCAAAACAACGAGATGAATCGGACTATACTCTCCGTTCATCTGTCACATGCCCCTAGCATAGCAAACATGCAACTTTTCCCCTCCGTTTCATCTGTCCAAAAATGCCAAACTTCGGGAAGACATTCCCGGATGTCCCCCCCTTTGCCGGTATCGGGTAGAACTGCGTTAGAACACCCTAGCTTTGCCTATTGTCATGTCATGCATCTTTGTCCTTTCTATTTACTGTTTCTTCCCCCTCTTCTCTCTGGTAGAATCTGAGACTGATGCTGCCCCTGTGATCGACTACGTCGATGACGACCCTTCTCCCTTTTCATCGGAGCTTCCAGCAAGCACCCCCCCTTTGATCATCCGGATATTGCCCATTCCATTCCCTCATGCTTACATTAGATTTTGCTACTGTAATTTATTGCTCCTATTCTGATGCATAGCCTGCTTCTGTAACCTGCTCATTGTACCTTACCTGCTTATCCTAAACTGCTTAGTATAGGTTGGTTAGTGATCCATCTGTGACCCCCACCTTGTCCTTGTTTCCCCAGCTTCATCATCGATGACTCGATCAACGTGATCGACGACCAGAGCCCGACATCTCAAATCACATCATGCCCCTTTTGTTGCTCGACTCTGCAGAGCTACTATCGAGTGCTGAGGGTGAGACCTCACAACGCACTCCCGATGACAACTCTGTAGTGTAGCTATTTGGTCGTGGTCAATGAGGGTGGTTCCTCCTTCACCACTCCCGATACGGCTCCCTGTCGTGCAACCCCTCAAGTGTGAACCTTGAGGGTGGTTTGTATTACGTTCACCTTGATGATTACATTGAGTGGAATTCACTGGGGGTGATTCCTCGGGTTTTCCCCTTGATGTTTAGACACACGGTTACCCGGACTTTACTTGAAACCATTGTTGAAGTTGGGTCGGCCCTGATGGGTACCCGCAAGTTGAGGTGAAAGTCGGGCGGGCCCGTGGAGCACCCGCGAGTTTTCTACATGGCACAGCCGGGCAGTCTGGGCCCTTGCCGTAAGTCCATGAGACGGGGCGACGGGGTCACATTATGTGAGTCTCTGCTCGTCTCCGCGAGACCCCAATCCACTAACAGGTTTGGGTATTTGTTCTGAGTTGGCCTCTGGCCTTTACGCACTAACCACCACGCGAGAATAGATATGGGCCTCGATGTTGCAGTATCAGCCAAAGCTTTGACGGATGTCCAGTTTAGTATTGTGGGCCTGTCGGGCCAGTGCCATCCAGTATGAGGTGGTGCTCGTCCCGGCTCGTCGCACAACGACCCGGAGCGCAACGGGCGATGGGCCCAGACCCAGGAGTGCTTAGGATGTAAACCGGCGGGGACCTCTCTGCTGAGCCTAGGTAGGGCTACGACGTGTTGATTTTCCGAGGCCGGGCATTGACCCAGAAAAGTGTGTCTGGCCAAAGTAATCAAGCGTGTTGGAAAACGTGGTGCACCCCTGCAGGGAAGATTATCTATTAATAGTCGTGTCCACGGTAACGGACGTTCAGACTTGTATCTGATCTTATACAACTAGAAATGGATACTTGATATGTGATGGATATGTGGCCCCGGGATTGCTTCCTCGCAGGGAGTCGAGGAAGGATCTCTGGGCATTAATTCTACAACATGCGTGTTAATTATAAACTGCTATTCTATACTCTTCTACATGCTGCAAGATGCTTGGAGCTGCTTGAAGATGCTAGTCTTCGATAGGCTAGGCCTTCCCCTCTATTCTGGCATTCTGCAGTTTAGTCCACAGATACAGCCCTTCCATTTGATACCAATGCATACTTAGTACAGATTTGATGCTTGCGGGTACTTTGGATGAGTACTCACGGTTGCTTTGCTACCCCTTTTCCCCCTTCCTTCTTCTTTCCGGTTGATGCAACCAGATGGTGGATCCCAGGAGCCAGATGCCACCCCAGTCGTCTACTACTACCCGAGGGTGCCTACTACTACATGGAGACCGCCGACGACCAGGAGTAGTTAGGAGGTCCCAGGCAGGAGGCCTTGCCTCTTCGATCGTTGTTGCTTTTATGCTTGCCTTCTTAAGGCATCCTTGTTTAACTTATGTCTGTACTCAGATATTGTTGCTTCGGCTTACTCTTGTGCTTTCGAGCTTCTGTATTCGAGCCCTTGAGGCCCCTGGCTTGTAATATAAAGCTTGTATTATTTTATTTATGTCTAGAGTTGTGTTGTGATATCTTCCGTGAGTCCCTGATCTTGATCATACACATTTGCGTGTATGATTAGTGTACGGTCGAATCGGGGACGTCACAACCCTTCCTCAACCACCTCCTAAGCCAACTCCGAAGAAGAGAGGTATTCTATTTCTCAGTCCTGAAGAGATTCAAGAGGCAAATAAATCTATGAAGGAAAAAGGTATTAAAGCTGAAGATGTTATGAATTTACCACCTATTGAAGAAGTACATGGTCTTGATAACGCGACACAAGTAGTAGAGCTAAATTCTCTCTATAGATTTGATGAAGGTGATATTCCTCATAATAAGTCCGCTAGTCAATGCTTGGATGAATTTGATAACTTTATTGTTAAACAAGAAAACTTCAATGCATATGTTAGTAGACAATTGAAACCTAATGCTGATATGCTTGACTGCTTGGGTGATTATATGTGTAGAACTGTTAATGATCTCAAGATTATTAGTAAACATGCATCTATGGTAAAAAAAACTCAAGTAGAATAAGTTCTCAAGGCACACAATGATTTGTTGAATGAGTTGAATAATAAGAACAATGATAATGCATTAGAGTTATGACTAGAGGAGGTAAAATGACTCAGGAACCTTTGTATCCTGAGGGCCATCCTAGGAGAGTAGAACAAGACTCTTAGAGAATTAATACTAATGCACCTAGTCCTTCTGAAAAGAAAAAGAAAAATTATAGGACTTTGCATGCTTCTAGTGAACCTGTTATAGGCACACCTGAGAATCAAAATGATATTTCTATTTCTGATGCTAAAACACAATCTGATGATGAACATGAACCTAATGATAATGTTAATGATGATGTTCACGTTGATGCTCAACCTAATAATGATAATGATGTGGAGATAGAACCTACTGTTGATCTTGATATCCCACAACCTAAGAATAAAAGATATGATAAGAGAGACCTCATTGCTAGAAAACATGGCAAAGAAAGAGAACCATGGTTTCACAAACCCATGCTCTTTCCTCATAAACCATCCAAGAAAAAGGATGATGAGGATTTTGAGTGCTTTGTTGAAATGCTTAGACCTGTCTTTTTGCGTATGCGTTTGACTGATATTCTAAAAATGTCTCCTTATGCTAAGTATATGAAAGATATTCTTACAAATAAAAGAAAGATACCGGAAGCTGAAATTTCCACCATGCTCCATTAAAAGAAACTATGTTAAAACTGCCTTTTGTGATTTGGGAGCCGGTGTTAGTGTGATGCCCTTCTCTTTATATCGTAGACTTTATTTGAATAAGTTGACACCAACTGAAATCTCTTTGCAAATGGCCGATAAATCAACTGCTATACCTATCGGTATTTGAGGATGTACATGTCGTAGGTGCAAACGTTACTATCTTAACAGACTTTGTTATTCTTGATATTCCCGAGGACGACAGTATCTCGATCATCCTTGGTAGACCCTTTTTGAATACTGTAGGGGTTGTTATTGATTGCAACAAGGGCAATGTCACTTTTCATGTTAATGGTAATGAGCATACGGTGCACTTTCCGAAGAAATAGCCTCAAGTTAATAGCATTAATTCTATTGGAAAATTTTCAACTATTGCTATTGGAGGTTTTGAATTCCCTATTCCTACTTTCAATAGCAAATATGATATTCTTATTGTTGGGAACATGCATATCCCCGTTGAGGTAACCTAGTGTTATACGAATATTCTCCTGTTTCATGTCATTCGGAAGAGGTTTGTTAACAAGACTTGATCAACCTTGTTAATGGATTCCTTTTGATGGGCATGAGATGGATGAATTTAGTAAATACAAACTTTCATACCTACTTTTTACTTTCTGTTATTTAGAGTAAATAAAGCAAAAATACTATTATTTGTCCATTTTCTGAATTATCCGTGCAATAAAAAATGACCAAAAATAGAAGTTCTCCAAATGCCCTGAAAATTTAGTATGATTTTTTATAGAATATATGAGAATTTTTGCCACTGAAATCACATCAGGGGGTGCACCAGTGGGCCACAAGCCCACAGGGTGTGCCCACCCCCTGGGCACGCCTACAGGGCTGTGGGTCCCACGTGGTTCCCCCTCACTTATGCCATCACCCATCCACTTCGTCTTCCTCCAAAAAAAATCCCACCATTGCTCAAACCCGTGTTCTTGCTCATTTTACTGCCATTTACGATCTCCTTGCTCGGAACTCCATTTCTGAAACTGTTTCGGGGATTTTTTTCAACGGTATGTGACTCCTCCAATGGTCCAATTAGTTTTTTTTCTAGTGCTTTATATATTGCAAAAAAAACTGCTGTGGTGACCTTGTTCTTGAGCTTGCATGTCAAATTTATATGGTCCAAAGTAGTTTTGATGCATGATATAGCCTCCAGACACTTGTGGGAGTAGTTGCTGTCAATCTTATTGAGTTTTGTTCACTTCTATTTTGGGTCACTAAAAATTTCAGAATTTTTTTAGAGAAAGAAAATGTAGAGGAAAGTGTTCCAAGGTGGTTCCTCGAAGAAGAAATCCCCAAGGCCCGCAATACGTGAGCCTGATCTCGAGCCACCAAGGGAGGCCTCAGTACAACCTTGCGAATGGCCGCCGGATCATTTCATGACTCGTGCTGGTTTGAAGGATAAATTCTATGCGTACATGCATAACGCCGAGCTGACGGACTTCATGTTAGATAAGTGTCCTGAGTACTACAACCTTACCGATTCCTTTGTGAGGAGATTTAAGTATTATGTCCAGCGCAATACGCATTCAGTTTTATTTGATCTTTATGATAAATCATTTACCAAGGACCTTGAAGATTTTAATGATGCATGCAAAATTCCACAATGGGGCAGTTGTACTGAACCTCGTAAATCAGATTGTTCTGAGTTTCTTGCTAGCATCACTGTAGGTAAAACCAGAACCATAACACAAGCTACCATAGGGAGCATTCACTTTCCTTCTTTACATTACTTTGCTCTCTTTATAGGTAGATCCATTAATGGTAAGCATGATCATAGCCACCTTTGCGCCCCCGATCTCATTGTTCTCAAGAGCGCAGTAATGAACGATAAACGATTTAATTTGGGGGCTACCATAGGGAGCATTCACTTTCCTTCTTTACATTACTTTTCTCTCTTTATAGGTAGATGCATTGGTGGTAAGCATGATCACAGCCACCTTTGCGCCCTTGATCTCATTGTTCTCAAGAGCGCAGTAATAAACAATTTAATTTGGGGGCTATCATTGCACGTCGGTTACATAATAATGCTAATGACGGGGATTTCTTTGGTGGAATTTATGTCACTCGTTTAGCTACATATCTCGGTGTTCCCATAAGAGAAATGATCCTCAGTTACCACCTGCGTTTCTTGGCTATGATGCTATGGAACGTTACCATTTACGTGGGAGAGGCGAATTGCCTTTTCAGTACAGATTAATCTTTGACAGGCAGCGCGCTGTAAATATTACGCTTCCCGCTTCTTCGTTCTTTGACTTTCAGGTAAAACGAAGATACTTCATAACTAAAGAGGAGGCAGCCGAGTACGAGAGAGCTAGGGAGACCTCTCATCTCCATGAGGCAGCTCGCAAGGTGGTGGCAGCTGCAATCGAGCACAACCCCAACTACAACCCTGGATTTTACCCTGGCCAGCCGAGGCCCTAGACCAACTTAGGCCAAAATCCTAAGCTTGGGGGCGTACGTATTTCTCACCAACAATACATTCATGTTCACACACTCATTCCTGTTGTCGGTGTTCATACATTTTCATTGCATTATCCATGTTAATTTAGTTTTCTTGTTTTCATCTTGTGTGTTTGAAAAACTTTGAGAAAATCCAAAAAAATAGTTCCTGCTTCTTTTTAGTTTTTCTTTGTAGTTTATTTAGTAGTAGTATTAAAATAAAACCCAACAAGATTTCTCGTTCTTCTTTTGCTTGTTGGGAGCTTTCCCGTGTAAATAGTTTTTCTCATTCTTGTTTTACTTTCTTCAGAAAAATAAAAACTCAAAAAAAATAGTGTGTTTCTTGAAATTTCTTTTCTTTTTCTTTGGGTCGTAAGGAGAAGACCGCGATGAAAATGTTGAGTGGCTCTCATATGCATTATTGTTGATATAACAAAGAGCCCATATTACCTTGTCTTCTCCTTTGAATAAATATTTCCATATTCCAGCTTAGTCTAATGCACGTGCACTCCTATTAATATTCACACCATTCGGTCGTGCAAGTGAAAGGCAATAAAGACGATATATGATGAAAGATTGAGATGGAGTAAAGCTAGTACGAACTCGACCTATTTTGTTTTTGTAAATATGATTAGCTCATTGTTCTTTATTCAGCCCATTATGAATGAAACATGTTTGCAATGACAATTAGAGATTATAGTTTCTCATGCCATGCTTAATTAGCTAGGAGTTGATAATCGTTTACCATGCGTACCAACATGCTTTCAAATGGTTATGATGTAGTATGATAGGATGGTATCCTCCTTTGAATGATTTAAGTGGCTTGACTTGACACATGTTCCCACATGTAGTTGAATCAAAATCAACATAGCCTCCACGATATTTATGTTCATGGTGATTTATATCCTACTGAGGCTTGCACTCAATGTTGGTTAATCTCAATGCATGTTTATGACCGTTGTCGCTCTCTAGTTGGTTGCTCCTCAATCTTTTGCTAGCCTTCACTTGTACTAAGCGGGAATACTGCTTGTGCTTCCACTTCCATAAACTCAAAGTTGTTCAATATGAGCCCACCATACCTACCTATATGTGGTAGTTACCTGCCATTCCAAGTAAATTTGCACGTGACAAACTCTAAACCTTCAAATAATAATCTATTTTGTATGCCCGATCGCTCATGTAGTGAATGGGGGTTGTTAGTATCTTCCATGCTAGGTGGGTTATTCTCACGAAGAGTGTTTATTCACTTGTCATTCACGAGAAAGTGGCTGCTAATCGGGATGCCCAGTTCCATTCTCGAAATCAAATCAAAATATAATCATAAAACAAAACTCCCCTAGGACTATTGTTGGTATGGACGATAACCGTGGATGCGGCTAGCCATGGAGTGTGATTGTTGGTGGAAGGGGAGTAAAAACTGTACCATTCTATTTGGGAACCGCATATAATGTATCTAGCATGGAAGATACCAAGATCTATTGGTTGTTACGTTGACAATGAAAGCATACCGCTCAAAATTATATTTATCTCTGTTTTAAAAGTTCCGAGCTCTGGCACCTTTGCAAATCTCTGCTTCCCTCAGCGAAGGGCCTATCTATTTACTTTTATTGCTAAGTCATCATCCTCTTATAAAAAGCACCATCTAGAGGGCACCACTGTCATTTGTATGGTTTGTTATTAATTAATGTTGATTATTAGTGTGACTGGATCTCTTTTGCCATGAATTATATGTCTAGTCAGTCCTTGATCTTCAGGGGTGCTCTGCATTTATGTTTTGCGGTCTCAGAAAGGGCTAGCGAGATACCATTTTTTTCATATCATATCGTGATTGTTTGAAAAAGTGTTGTTATCCAAGATTTATTATTATTGCTCGCTAGTTGATTATGCCATTGATATGAGTAAATGTGAGACCTAAATGTTATTGTGAATATGGTTAGTAATCTTTGCTAAAAACCTGAGTATTGGCTAGACATATTTGCGACAACAAAATCAAACAGAATTTGTAAAAGTTTTTCTTTGTCTATTTCAGTGTATCAACTGGATTGCTTGAGGACAAGCAATGGGTTAAATTTGGGGGAGTTGACACGTCTCCATCGTATCTACTTTTCCAAACTCTTTTTCCTTTGTTTTGGACTCTAATTTGCATGATTTGAATGGAACTAACTCGGACTGATGCTGTTTTCAGCAGAATTGCCATGGTTTTATTTTTCTGCAGAAATAAAAGTTCTCGAATTGACCTGAAAATTTACGGAGAATATTTAGGAATATATAAAAAATATTGGCACAAGAATTAACCAGAGGGGTCCACCCAGAGGCCACAAGCCTGGGGGCGCCCCCTGGGGTGCGCCGAGAGGGCTTGTGGGCCGCCTGGACCTCCTCCGAGCTCAACTCCAACCCTATATAACCCTATTTGAGGAGAAAAAAATAAAAGAGAAGGAACCATCGTGTTTTACAATACGGAGCCACCGCCGTCTCCTGTTCTTCATCGGGAGGGATGATCTGGAGTCTGTTCGGGGTTCCGGAGAGGGGGATTTGCCGCCATCATCATCACCAACCTTCCACCATCACCAATTTCATGATGCTCACCGTCGTACGTGAGTAATTCCATCGTAGGCTTGCTAGACGGTGATGGGTTGGATGAGATTTATCATGTAATCGAGTTAGTTTCGTTAGGGTTTGATCCCTAGTATCCACTATGTTCTGAGATTGATGTTGCTATGATTTTTCTATGCTTAATTCTTGTCACTAGGGCCCGAGTGCCATGATTTCAGATTTGAAACTATTATGTTTTCATGAATATATTTGTGTTCTTGATCCTATCTTGCAAGTTGTAGATGCCTATTATGAGTTAAGATCCACATACCCCAAGGTGACAATAATTGGGATTCTTTTCGGTGATTACCGTAGTTTCAGGAGTTCATGTATTCACTATGTGCTAATGCTTTGGTCTGGTTCTCTATTAAAAGGAGGCCTTAATATCCCTTAGTTTCCATTAGGACCCCGCTGCCACAGGAGGGTAGGACAAAAGATGTCATGCAAGTTCTTTTCCATAAGCACGTATGACTATATACGGAATACATAACTGCATTATATTGATGAATTGGAGCTAGTTCTGTTTCACCCTAGGTTATAACTGCTACATGATGAATATCATCCAACACAATTATCACTGCCGATCCATTGCCTACGAGCTTTTCGCACATTGATCTTTGCTAAGTTACTTTCGTTGCTATTGATGTGACAATCACAACAATACTGCTACTGTTACTTTTGCCACTGTTACCATTAGTTCCATATTATTTTGCTCCAAAATACTTTGCTGCATATATTAAGTCTTTGAGGTGTGGTTGAATAGACAACTCGGCTGCTAATACTCGGGAATATTCTTTGGCTCCCCTTGTGTCGAATCAATAAATTTGGGTTGAATAGTCTACCCTCGAAAACGGTTGTGATCCCCTATACTTGTGGGTTATGAAGGGCTTTGGAGCAATATCACTAAGCATTTGATCAAGTAAGCCATTAAGCGACACCTCATCCCCTTTTAATAGTATTGGCTTTCCTATGGACTCAATGTGATCTTGGATCACTTAAAATAAAATGAAGAGTCTTGAGCTTTTGCCAATATGTGTAGTTAGCATTTTGAGGGGTCCACATTTCTAGTCCATGCCATGCCATTCATTGAACTTCCTGAAATATTAATCTTGAATGGATATTAGTTCATTGAGCTATAGGTTGTTATGAATTACCAAGACCACGCGGGGATTAGTTGCACTTTCAATCTCCCCCTTTTTGGTAATTGATGACAACATATAGATCAAAGCTTCGACAAATGATAACATGAATGAAATACACTGTCTCTTTGAGAAGTATGTGATAAGCAAGAGCTTCCCTAAATTTGTGCATTATTTAAAATTTGCATTTGAATGCAAATGCACAATCGATTAGGATCATGGGTCACTCTTCCATGTCACATACATCTTGGTGGAGCACACAAAATGATAAGAGTAAAATAACATGCACTCATCACCAAAGATACAAGTGATTGATCATACACAAATAATCATATAGATAGACATGCAAGCACACATTAAGCATAGTATGATCAAACAAATGATCACACAAGGTATCTCACGAGCATAACACATGTCTAGCATCAAGTCTCAACAACCAACCAAAGTAGCAAGGTAAATAAGAACCAACAAAAGAGCAAAAGATTCTCTCTCTCTCAGCCTATGATCTATACACTTTCTCCCCCTTTTGCAACAAGTTACCAAAAAGTTTGAAAATGTATAGTGCTATATGGCACTCTAGGCACAATCTCCGGGAGCTCCTGAAGGGGTCTTCTGGCTTGTAGCTCTGGTGTGCGTAGACGGCGTTGAGAGGAGTCCATCTACAAATGCTTCAGCCGATGTCTGTGGAGCTGGTGGAGTTGACACTGGAGGAGCAACTGTGGCTATGGTGGCAGGAGCAGAATGAGTAGGCCTCATGTCTGCAACTAGCTCAGCAGAAGACCTTTGTGCCCTTGGCACTGTCTGGAATCTATCTGTAGTAGGTATGGCATCTCTGTCCTCAGCATCATCTATCAGCTTCTCAACAATGGTGTGAATCTCAGTGGCCTTCACATCAAGGTTGTACATCTTATCTTCAACAATTCTCTCTAAGCTCTCCTGATTATTAGTCAAGTTCGCTAGACTCTTCTCAATCCTTAGGCTAGCTTCTAGAAGATATGTGAGCTGATCTTGCTTGGTCTTGAGATTTACAATCGATGTGTCTAGAGCACTTGCTGCCTTTGCTGCCTTAGCAGCCTTTGCCTTCTCAGCTTTCTCTTCGGCCTCAATAGAAGTAGGATGTGAAGCATCCATGAAAAGTTCATTGTCGTTAAACTCTGGCCTAAGAGGTAAATGCTCTTTGTCAAGTAGATATGTGCCAGTTCCAACCTTGGAACTGGTCAACATCTGAATGTGTGGTGCATATCCACATGACCTCTTTTGGTCAGCAGCTGTCCTCTTGAATGTCTCAACTATCAGACTCATTACCTTGAACTTTTGGGGACATCAAACAGATGCAGCAAGTTGATGGAGTGACCACGCATCATCCTATGATCTCCAGACTTAGGCGAGAGGGTATGCCTTAGTATGGTGTTTGTGGTAGTCAATCCAGCAAGCAGATAGTATATGGAGCCAAACTTGTGAGTATCCAATGCATCTTCAGGAATGGGCTTGTACATGTGAGCCATAGAGTTGTGATCCTTCCTGGGTTTTCCATATACATCAACATCATCTTCTTCCTCTTTTGGGGCATTGATAAGAGCAGCCCATTCAAAGATTGATGACTGGTATCTAGTGCCCTCAGTCATCCACACTATCTTCCCATCTGGATAGAAGTGTGTAATGGAGTAAAATTGCATTATCATCTCATCATTCCACTTAGTTAGCTGTTGTCCAACAAAAGCATCAACTCCATTCAGCCTGAAGCACTCATGAAGATGGGGAAAGTAATCCTCATTGGCATCAATATACTTCCACTCAACCCACTTCATGTCACACACAATGCGCTTCTTGTCAAGCAACACTATGCCATAGAAGTCCTGATGTTCTCTAGTGTGGAAGAAGTAATCAACATCAGTCCTCCTCCTTGTGGCATATGGATCAGTTTTCCTCCACAATCTCAGACCTGCATCCTTTCTCAATTTCATGTTCTCAACCACTGAATGATCATCATTGTGGTCTAGAATCTTTGGCTTCAATTTCCTGAGCACTAGTGGCTCATCATCTTCTTGAACCTCTGGCACTGGGGCCTTGTTCTTCTCTGCAGCAGGAATGTTCCTGGTGGATCTCTTTGGAGCTGAAGTCTTGGGTGCAGACTTGGGCTTGGAGGGAGCACCAGCAGATTTCATGGCATCACCCATGAGCTTATGTGTCTTTGCAGGGGGTACAACAGGCTCTTCCTCCTCCTCATCCTCATCAGCATCCCTCATCATGGATGGTCTACCAATGACTTTGGCAATGGTTTTCTTGACTCTCTCCTTCCTCTTCTTCTTTCTATCAGCAGCTTCACCTTCTTCTCTTGGCTCAAGAGTGAACTCCATAGTCTCATGTGTGGCAGTTGATTTCCTGGCTTTGGACATGGGAGTTCTCATGGTAGGAGGTTTATTTTGAATAGTTTGCTTGGTGGCAGCAGCTGCAGCATATTCCCTCTTAAGCACCTTCTTCTTTGAGGTCACTTCTTCCTCAACAACAAAATCTTCATCCTCACTATCAGAATTTCTCCTCTTTCTCTGTCTGGTAGCAGCTTTGGGCAAGTTGCTAGGGGTGCTTCTGCCACCATCACCATTTCTACTACTGGGACTAGTGCCCTCACTGAGGTTGACCTATTCCTCTGATCTGTTCTGACTATCACTAGCTTCTTACATCTCTGCAAACTGACCCTGTGAATAGATTGATATAGGAAGAGTGGATGAGCATCACAAAAAGCATCTTGTTTTTGCAAAAGTTGAGTCAAAATCTTAATTTTAGTTTTCTACAGAAAGCATTTTGGAGCTACCAATATGATAATCTTGGTGACACCGAAGCACTTACAGAGTCAAAACATACAGCATCGGTCAGACCGAGTTGTAGTTCGGTGACTCTAAGATGCTAGGGTTTCTCTAAGAAATTGCTTTCAGTATCACCGATCAGTACGCTTCGGTCAGACCGAGTTGTACTCAGTGCAATGGCCAGGGCCAATCGATGGGACCGAAAACTTCATTTTGGTCGGTCCGAGATGAGCTCGGTCGAAACCTAACCCTAAGATTTTGCATCAAATCTAATCTAAAGGAATTCTTTGCTTGATAGAATGATTTCATACATGGAGAGAAACTAGGCAAGAACTTTGTGCATTGAATCGGATAAAGGAATTTTCACAAAGTAGTCCAACCATACCCTAACTTGGTGATGGCTCGCTATGGCAACAATGGTGGTGAGGATTCCCATTGACGACGGCGGAGACCTACGACAATAGTGCACATGCAGAGATGGCGACAATCCAGAGACCAAGGGGTGGCAGCAATGGGGTGCGGCCGCAAGGAGTTTGAAGAAATTTCCAAACGATTAGTCCGCGGGATTATATACCCATGTGCTGTCGGTGGCACCGAATGGATCTAATCGGTGGCACCGAGATGCGAAACTACAGGCAGTTACTGCAACTCGGTGAGACCGAGTGGATCTAATCAGTAGCACAGAGATAAAAAACCTAGATCAGTCTATTGCATTCGGTGAGACCGAGTTGGAATGGTTGGTCAAGCCGAAATGCATTAGAAGGTTTTGGAAGTCAGCCCTTGACGGACCGGTGGCTCCGAGTGCTACTGACCCGGAGGATCCGACAAAGACTTGTTCAAATTGGTGATGTAGCATGAATAGAATTTGAGAAAAGACGTAGATAGCTAGAGAAGGTTCTTAGGCATTCTTGTCCATCCATTTGGCAAATAAAAACCAAACAATCAAACTACAAATGGATGTCCTCGAATGGAGAAATTATGCAACCAACATGCTCACACAATAAGATAGCAAATGAAATATGTGACAAAGCAAGCACAAACACTCTAGCATCTATCAATAAATTGGCGATGACTAGGTCAAATGAGAACATTTGATCGTAGGTCATACTCATCGTTTAAGAGCAAGTGGGGTTACCACTTTTACATAGAGCATTGATGTGTTCACACCATTAGAGTTGCTTTAGCTCAATTTTTAGAGCAAAGCTCCCCCTAGATGTGATATCCCCCCTAAGAGGGATGAACTAACCTTGGGTTTTGTCGATGATGACTTCATGTAGATGTTGAAGATGTGGAAGCTCAATGTTGATGTAGATCTTTTGGAGCAATCCATTGGAGTGTTGCACTTTCAGTACCTACATGGGTTAGTACCATAAGGAATATACAAGGATATCCATAGACATAGAGTGGATTTCACATATGATGATGTCCATGAAAGCATTAGGTTACCTTTTCCCTTGTCTTACCGACAAGAGGGTTTGTGACTCCATGAACTAGTGCAAGATATGGAAGTTGATAGCACATGTCCTTGCCAAAATGAATATGAGTGAAGTATGTTGGCGGAGTCACCCTCAAGAACACTCTAGTTCTTCTTCTTTGGGATCCACATCAACTTGATGGGAATCCTTGGAGTTGTAGTCGTACTTGATGAAGTAGAACTTGACGTAGTCTTGGGGACCCACTTGACCATGGCCTTAGGAGCTTCTTCAAATGAATCAATCTCTTCTTGAAGCTTTTCCTTGCCTTTTAGCTTGTGGTCTTGTGGTGGAAGGTCATCTTCAGCTTGTGTTCCCTTGAAGGAAGTGGGGTCATACTTCTCCTGTTGAGGAACAAACTTTGTCTTCGGGCAACTCCATTGGCATTGAACTTTCGTTCAAAACCAACACCTTGATTCTTCTGGTGCCTTCCTTGGTTGCGTACAATTTCCTCAAATTGCTTACTTCCGGCATGGCTCTTGTGAACACCTTTCTCTATAATTCCATTTAATAAGCTATTTTCTTGCTCAAGTGTGACTTGGCTAAGAGAATCATTAGTGGAATCAAGAGAACTAATAGAAGCAACAACATTGGATTTAACATGGTTATTGCTACTACTAGAGGATCAATATTTCGTGCTCTTATTGCTAGATTTACTTGTGGCATATAAGTAGACAAGAGGAGACGTTTGGCAAGGTAAGGAGAACTCTTCTTCCGAAGATCATAATTGATAGCTTTTAGGAACTCATGCTCTTGCTCTAAATTTAGCTTCTCAAAGCATAGCTTCTCATGAGTCCTTAGGACCTCTCTATGATCCTCTAGAGTTGTTTCATGAGCTAACTTAAGAGTGTTTAGTTCTTTAGTTAGACGCTCAATCTCCTTCTTATCATTGTCATTCGTTTCATATTGATTTGCATGATTACTAGCAAGTTCATCATAATTTTGATCACTAGTGTTGTCAACAAGTAAATCATCATCACCTAGCAAGTCATCTTCATCACTATTGAAATCAACATACTCGGAGTGTGATACCTTAGGGACTTTAGCCATGAAGCATCTTCCAATTCCTTCATTTGGTGAGTCAAATATGTCGTAGGAGTTGGATGACACAATTGCAAGACCGGCAACACCTTCATCTTGATTATATTCAGAGTCGGAGTGATAGCCTTTCTCGGAGTAGTTGTTGGAGTCGGAACCGGATGCCCATTCACCAACGTGAGCTTGCCGTCTTCGTCTTGTGTAGCTCTTTGATGACTTGTCCTTCCTTTCTGAATCCTTGCTTCTATGAGAGGGTATTCGCTCATAACCATCATCTCTACTCCTCTCTCTTGGAGGTGATTCATCTCTTCTACTCCTCCTTTTTGGTGAATCTTATATTTTCTTGTAGGGAGTCGTACACTCATTGGAGTAGTGTCCGGGTCTTCCACAATTGTAGCAATTACGATCACGACTAGAAGATCTTTTGTCATTTTAGGACCTTGACTTGCAACTTCTCTCTTTGCTTCTATTCTTGTAGAACTTGTTGAAGTTCTTCACATTAAGCTCAATTCTTCATTCGAGACTTAATTCTCACTTGATGCTGTAGGAGCATCACATGAAGCTTTGTAAGAACCACTTGAATTGTTGTGGAGCTCTTCTTATCCTTGAGTGTCATCTCATGAGCAACAATTCTACCGATGACTTCTGTGGTCTTGAGATCTTTGTAGTTGGGCATCATTTGGATCAAAGTGCACACTGTATCATATTTTCCATCCAAGGCTCTTAGGATCTTCTTGATGATGAATTTGTTGGTCATCTCTTCGCTTACTAAGCCGGCAATCTCATTTTTGATGAGAGCAAGCCTAGAGTACATCTCGGCGACTCCTTCAGCATCCTTCCTCTTGAACATGTCAAGTTGACTTTGAAGCACATCCAATTTGGATTCCTTAGCGGACTAGGTACCTTCATGCATATCAACCAAAGTATCCCAAATTTCCTTTGCATCCTCAAGGCGGCTGATTTTGTTCAATTCTTTGGGGCACAATCCATTGTAGAGAATATCGTAAGCTTGAGCATTGTATTGCAACATCTTCATTTCTTCCGCTGTCAGTTCATGACTTGGTTCTTTTCCATCGTTGAAGAAATAACCTTGCAAGCCAATACGCACAACAGCCCAAATGGCGGGGTTATGACCAAGAATATGCATTTTCATCTTATGCTTCCAACTAGCAAAATTAGTACCATCAAAGTAAGGACCTCTACAGTTGTAATTTCCCTTGCTAGATGCCATACTCTCCTAGGTTGTGAAACCAAGGCTATGATCACCAAAGCTATGGAAATCATGGCAAATGGAGTCCAAAGCTCTGATACTACTTGTAGGATCGAAAGTATGTCTAGAGGGGGGTGATTAGACTACTTGGCCAAATAAAAATCTAACCTTTTCCAAATTTTAGTTGTCTATGGATTTTAGCAATTAGCACAAGTCAAGCAATCAACCTACACATGCAATTCTAAGTGTGTAGCAGCGGAAAGAAGAACATTGCATATGAAGGTAAAGGTAAGGGTTTGGAGAGTGCGAACACAATGAAAACACAGAGATTTTTGGCGTGGTTCCGATAGGTGGTGCTATCTTACATCCACGTTGATGGAGACTTCAACCCACGAAGGGTAACGGTTGCGCGAGTCTGATACGTCCATTTTGCATCATGTTTTCTTACTATTATTTATAATGTTTTATTCATAATAATACTTTTTGGAGTAATTCTAATGCCTTTTCTCTCATAATATGGAAGGTATATACAAAGAGGGAGAATTCCGACAGCTGGAAATCTGGACCTGAAAAAGCTACGCCAGGCTACCTATTCTCCACAACTCCAAATGAGCTGAAACTTCACGAGGATTTTTTATGGAATATATGAGAATTATTGGAGCAAATAACTAGCAGAGGGGGCCCACCAGGTGGGCACAACCCACCTGGGCGCGGCAGGCAGCCCAGGCGCGCCCTAGTGGGTTGTGCTCACCCAGGCCCACCTCCGGTGCCCATCTTCTGGTATATAGGTCATTTTGACCTAGAAAAAATAAGGAGAGGACTTTCGGGACCGAGCACCGCCGCCTCGAGGCGGAACTTGGGCAGGAGCACTTTTGCCCTCTGGTGGAGCGATTCTGCCGGGGGAACTTCCCTCCCTGAGGGGGAAATCATCATCGTCATCATCACAAACAACTCTCCCATCTTTGGGAGGGCAATCTCCATCAACATCTTCAACAACACCATCTCATCTCAAACCCTAGTTCATATCTTGTGTTCAATCTTGTTACCGGAACTATAGATTGGTGCTTGTAGGTGATTAGTAGTGCTGATTACATCTTGTAGTTGATTACTATATGGTTTATTTGGTGGAAGATTATATGTTCAGATCCAATATGCTATTTAATACTCCTATGATCATGAGAATGTTTATCATTTGTGAGTAGTTACTTTTGTTCTTGAGGTCACGGGAGAAATCATGTTGCAAGTAATCATGTGAACTTGATATCTGTTCAATATTTTGATAGTATGTATGTTGTGATTCCCTTAGTGGTGTCATGTGAACGTCGACTACATGAAACTTCACCATATTTGGGCCTAAGGGAATGCATTGTGGAGTAGCAATTAGATGATGGGTTGCGAGAGTGACAGAAGCTTAAACCCCAGTTTATGTGCTATTCCGTAAGGGGCCGATTGGATCCAAAATTTTAATGCTATGGTTACAATTTATTCTTAATACTTTTCTCGTAGTTGCAGATGCTTGCGGGAGGGTTAATCATAAGTAGGAGGTTTGTTCAAGTAAGAACAGCACCTAAGCATCGGTCCACCCACATATCAAATTATCAAAGTAGCGAACACAAATTGAACCAACATGATGAAAATGACTAGATGAAATTCCTGTGTACCCTCAAGAACGCTTTGCTTATCATAAGAGACCGTTTTGGCATGTCCTTTGCCTCAAAAGGACTGGGCTACCTTGCTGCACTTTTGTTACTACTATCGTTACTTTCTCGTTACAAATTATCTTGCTATCAAACTACTCTCCTACTTATAATTTCAGCACATGCAGACATTACCTTGCTGAAAACCACTCGTCATTTCCTTCTGCTCCTCGTTGGGTTCGACACTCTTACTTATCGAAAAGAGCTACAATTTATCCCCTATACTTGTGGGTCATCAAGGCTATTTTCTGGCGCCGTTGCCGGGGAGTGAAGCGCCTTTGGTAAGTGGAATTTGGTAAGGAAACATTTATATAGTGTGCTGAAATTTATTGTCACTTGTTACTATGGAAAACAATCCTTTGAGGGGTTTGTACGGGGTATCTTCACCTCTTACGGAACCACAATTAGTTACCCCTCAACCTACTGCACCTACTGAAAATATTGAATATGAAATTCCTTCGGGTATGATAGAACAACTGCTAGCCAATCCTTATGCAGGAGATGGAACCGAACATCCTGATTGCACTTGATATATGTAGAACAAATTTGTGGATTGTTCAAGCTTGTAGGTTTACCCAGGGATGAAGTTATGAAAAAGGTTTTCCCTTTATCTTTGAAGGGAAAAGCATTGGCATGGTATAGGCTATGCGATGATATTGGATCTTGGAATTGGAATCGATTAAAATTGGAGTTCCACCAAAAAATTTATCATATGCATCTAGTTCATCGTGATCGGAATTATATATATAATTTTTGGCCTCGTGAAGGCAAAAGTATCTCTCTAGCTTGGGGGAGGCTTAAGTCAATGTTATATTCATACCCCAATCATGAGCTCTCAAGAGAAATTATTATTCAGAACTTTTCTACTCGGCTTTCTCGTAATGATCAAACCATGCTTGATACTTCTTGTGCTGGTTCCTTTATGAAGAAGACTATTGAATTTTGGTGGGATCTTTTGGAAAGAATTAAACGCAACTCTGAATATTGGGAACTCGATGAAGGTAAAGAGTCAGGTATTAAACTTAGGTATGATTGTGTTAAATATTTTATGGATATCGATGCTTTTCAAAAGTTTAACACTAAATATGGACTTGACTCTGAGATAGTGCCTCCTTTTGTGAATCATTTGCTACTCATGTTGAACTCCCTAAAGAGAAGTGGTTTAAATATCACCCACCTATTAAAGAAGAAACTAAAGAACCGGTACCGGTCAAAGAAGAAACTATACTTTATAATGTTGATCCAGTTGTTCCTTCTGCTTATATAGAGAAACCACCTTTCCCTGTTAGGATAAAGGAACATGCTAAAGTTTCAACTGTGGTTAACAAAAGCTATATAAGAACACCTAAACCTGATGAACAAATTAAAGTAGAACCTAGTATTGCTAAGGTAAAAGATATCTTAGAAGAAGATATAGATGGGCATGTTATTTACTTCTGTGAAGAAGCTGCTAGAATTGCCAAACCAGATAAACATAGACCTGTTGTTGGCATGCCTGTCATCTTAGTTAAAATAGGAGATCAATGGTATCATGGTTTATGTGACATAGGTGCCAGTGTGAGTGCTATTCCTTGCACCTTATGTCAAGAAATTATGAATGACATAGCACCCGCAGATATAGAAGACATAGATGTTACTATTAGACTTGCTAATAGAGACACTATATCACCGATTGGGATTGCTAGATATGTTGAAGTCTTGTGTGGGAATATTAAATACCCTACTTATTTTCTTGTTCTTGGTTCCCCACAAGATGACTTTTGTCCCATTATCTTTGGTAGACCTTTCTTGAACACCGTTAATGCTCGAATAGATTGTGAGAAGCAAACTGTCGGTGTCAGTTTTGGTGATGAGTCTCAAGAGTTTAAGTTTTCCAAGTTTAGTAGAAAGCTTCATGAAAAAGAATTTCCTAGTAAAGATGAATTAATTGGTCTTGCTTCTATTGCTGTACCACCTACTGATCCTTTAGAACAATATTTGCTAGACCATGAAAATGATTTACGTATCCATGAATGAAATGAAATAGATAAAAATTTCTTTGAACAACGTCCTCTGCTTAAACACAGTTTGCCTATTGAAACTCTAGGAGGTCCTCCTCCACCTAAAGGTGATCCTGTGTTTGAATTAAAACAATTGCCAGACCCTTTGAAATATGCTTATCTTGATGAAAAGAAGATATATCTTGTTATTATCAGTGCTAACCTTTCAGAACATGAAGAAGAAAGATTATTGAAAGTTCTAAGGAAGCACCGAGCTGTTATTGGGTATACTCTTTATGATTTAAAGGTCATTAGTCCCACTCTATGTCAGCACAAAATTAATATGGAACCTGATGCTAAACCCGTTGTTGATCACCAACGTCGGTTAAACCCGAAGATGAAAGAAGTGGTAAGAAAGGAAATATTAAAACTTCTGGAAGCAGGTATAATCTACCCTATAGCTGATAGTAGATGGGTAAGTCATGTTCATTGTGTCCCTAAGAAAGGAGGTACAACTGTTGTTCCTAATGATAAGAATGAACTTATTCCACAAAGAATTGTTACATGCTATAGAATGGTAATTGATTTTAGAAAATTAAACAAATCAACTAGAAAAGATCATTACCCTCTGCCTTTTATTGATCAAATGCTTGAAAGATTATCTAAGCACACACATTTTTGCTTCCTTGATGGATATTCTAGTTTTTCACAAATACCTGTTTCTCAACCTGATCAAGAAAAGACCACTTTTACTTGTCCCTTTGGAACTTATGCTTATAGATGTATGCCTTTTGGTTTATGTAATGCACCTGCTACCTTTCAAAGATGTATGACTGCTATATTCTCTGACTTTTGTGAAAAGATTATTGAGGTTTTCATGGATGACTTTTCTGTTTATGGGAAGTCTGTTGATGATTGTTTAAGCAATCTTGATCGAGTTTTGCGGAGATGTGAACAAACAAATCTTATCTTGAATTGGGAAAAGTGCCACTTTATGGTTAATGAAGGCATTGTCTTGGGTCATAAAATTTCTGAAAGAGGTATTGAAGTGGACAAAGCTTAGGTTAATGCAATTGAGAAAATGCCATGTCCTAAAGATATAAAAGGTATTCGTAGTTTCTTAGGTCATGCTGGTTTCTATAGGAGATTTGTCAAAGACCTTTCGAAAATTTCTAGGCCTCTTACTAGTCTCTTGCAAAAGGATATTCCTTTTGTTTTTGATGATGATTGTTTAGAAGCCTTTGAAACACTTAAGAAAGCCTTAATTTCTACACCTCTTGTTCAACCACCTGATTGGAACTTGCCTTTTGAAATTATGTGTGATGCTAGTGATTATGATGTTGGTGTTGTTCTAGGACAAAGAGTTGATAAGAAACATGATGTTATTCATTATGCTAGTAAAACTCTAGACAGTGCTCAAAGAAATTATGCTACTACTGAAAAATAATTCTTGGCAGTGGTGTTTGCTAGTGATAAATTTAGACCTTACATTGTTGATTCCAAACTTACTGTTCACACAGACCATGCTGCTATTAAATATGTTATGGAAAAGAAAGATGCTAAACCTAGACTTATTCGATGGGTTCTCTTATTACAAGAATTTGATTTACATATCATTGATAGAAAAGGAGCTGAGAACCGAGTAGCTGATAATTTATCTAGGCTTGAAAATGTGCTTGATGACCCACTACCTATTGATGATAGTTTTCCTGATGAGCAGTTAGCCGCAATAAATGTTGCTTGGAGTACTCCTTGGTATGCTGACTATGCTAATTACATTGTTGCTAAATATTTACCACCTAGCTTTACATACCAACAAAAGAAAAAATTCTTCTATCATTTAAGACACTACTTTTGGGATGACCCACATATGTATAAGGAAGGAGTAGATTGTATTATTAGAATTGTGTACCTGAGCATGAACAGGGACAAACCCTACTGAAATGTCACTCCGAAGCTTATGAAGGCCATCATGCTAGAGATAGAACTGCTCACAAGGTACTGCAGTCAGGATTTTATTGGCCTACTCTCCTCAAGGATGCCCGTAAGTTCGTCTTATCTTGTGATGAATGTCAAAGGATAGGTAATATCGGTAAGCGTCAAGAAATGCCTATGAATTATTAACTTGCTGTTGAAATATTTGATGTTTGGGGATTTGATTACATGGGACCTTTTCCTTCCTCTAATGGGTATACACATATTTTGGTTGTTGTTGAATATGTTACTAAATGGGTAGAAGCTATTCCAACCAGTAGTGCTGATCACAACACCTCTATTAAAATGCTTAAGGAAGTTATTTTCCCAAGGTTTGGAGTCCCTAGATATTTAATGACTGATGATAGTTCACACTTTATTCATGGTGCTTTCCGTAAAATGCTTGACAAGTATAATGTTAACCATAGAATTGCATCACCTTATCATCCTCAGTCAAGTGGTCAAGTTGAACTTAGCAATAGAGAAATAAAATTAATTTTGCAAAAGATTGTCAATAGGTCCAGGAAGAATTGGTCTAAGAAATTAGATGATGCACTTTGGGCTTATAGAACAGCATATAAAAATCCTATGGGTATGTCTCCTTATAAAATGGTTTATGGGAAAGCTTGTCATTTGCCTCTTGAGTTAGAACATAAAGCATATTGGATCGTCAAAGAGCTCAACTATGATTTCAAATTTGCTGGTGAAAAGAGGCTATTTGATATTAGTTCATTAGATGAATGGAGAACCCGAGCTTATGAAAATGCAAAATTATTCAAAGAAAAAGTTAAAAGATGGCATGACAAAAGAATCCAAAAGCGTGAGTTTAAAGTCGTAGAATAAGTTCTTTTGTACAACTCTCATTTCAGATTCTTTGCAGGAAAACTCCTCTCAAAATGGGAAGGCCCATATGTCATCGAGGAGGTTTATCGGTCTGGCGCCATCAAAATAAATAATTCGAAAGGTACTAACCCGAAGGTTGTCAATGGGCAACGAATAAAACATTATATCTCAGGTACGCCCATTAATGTTGAAAGTGATATTATCCAAACTTTGACACCGGAAGAACACATAAAAAAGTCCTTCTAGAACACTCTAGAATAGTGAAAATAAGGAGGTACGTGATAACGGTAAGTAAACGGACTCTGGAAAATCCGCAAAAATATTTTTTGTCAGTTTTGGAATATTTAAAAATTTATGAAATAAAGAAACTTCCAGGAAGCGTACCCAGGTGGGTTATGCCCACCTGGGACACCTTCCGGCTCCATTTTTCTTCCGTATGCTTGTCCTCCAAGATGAAAAAATCTTTATATACTTCCCGAACCTTTTAACCACCGTATCACGGAGAAATTCTCTGTTTTCTTTTCCTTGGTGTTTTCTGACAGATTCAACTAGACCAACGTCATGTCTTCCTCACCCTTCAACAATGGAGAAGGAGACATAAGGTTGGTTCAGGAAGATCTAAGGAGGCACGAAGCTGAAGAGGTCACTATGGAGGAAGAAGAGTAAAGTCCATGTGGGACTCACTCTCCGGCCCCCGAGAGGGGTACATTAGCTGGCATCTCTACTCACCCTGATCCTCATTAAGCCATGGGATTATCGAACAATCAAGCGAATCTGGAGGAGCAAGAAGAGCTCCCACCGAGGAGGCCCTTACACAGGTTACATCGAAATAAATTTTGCAATTTGATTCACAATTATGGGTTCGAGAACACTCTTCGTAGGCACATACCGTCCAACTGGGACATATCCCGGCCAAGAGGAAACAGTGTAGGAACAAAACTGTGGGGCCCGGAGAATAAACACATAATGGCTGAGTTGAAGAAGAACAGTGAATTAATTCATCAAGCCCTTCGGGAGATTCAAGGTTTGAAGGATCTACTCATGGTTATATTGGAGAACACTACTTCATCACCATCATCATATTCTTCAGCACCAAAGGAGAATTGAGTATCGGGTATGGGCACTCCCCTTGGCTTCCGCCAAGCTTGGGGGAGGTGCCCCGGTATCGTATCATCCCACTATCTTTTTGCTTTTACTTATTTTAGTTCGATCTTTTTGCTTTAGATGAATAAAAGTTAGTTTGATCCTTTCTTCCTTGCGATTTTGTGATGTCGCTTGAAGCTACGTCGGTATTTCCCCAAAGAGAAAGGGATGATGCAGCACAGCGGCGGTAGGTATTTCCCTCAGATATGAACCCAAGGTTATCGAACCAGTAGGAGAACCAAGCAACACAACGTAAACAGCCCCTGCACACAGATAACAAATCCTCATAACCCGACGTGTTAAAGGGGTTCTCAATCCCTTCCGGGGTACGGCGCCTCAACATAGGCAAAGGACGTGAGGTAAATTTGTAGTAGATTGATAGATCGAACAACAAATAAAATAGATAGAAATAAAATGCAGCGAGGTATTTTTGTATTTTTATGGTTTAATAGATCTGAAAATAAATGCCAGGAAAAAGTAGACCGCAAATGCAACTATATGAGAAAGAAGACCCGGGGGCCATATGTTTCACTAGTGGCTTCTCTCGAAAAAAATAGCAAACGGTGGGTAAACAAATTATTGTTGGGCAATTGATAGAACTTCAAATAATCATGACGATATCCAAGCAATGATCATTATATAGGCATCACATCCAAGATTAGTAGACCGACTCCTGCCTGCATCTACTACCATTACTCCACACATTGACTGCTATCCAGCATGCATCTAGTGTATTAAGTTCATGGAAAACGGAGTAATGCAATAAGAACGATGACATGATGTACAAAAGATCTATCTATGTAGAGATAGACCCCATCATTTTATCCTTAGTAGCAACGATACATACGTGTTGTTTCCCTTTCTGTCACTGGGATCAAGCACCGTAAGATCGAACCCACTACAAAGCACCTCTTCCCATTGCAAGATAAATAGATCAAGTTCGCCAAACAAAACCCAAATATCAGAGAAAAAATACGAGGCTATAACTAATCATGCATATAAGAGATCAAAGAAACTCAAATACTTTCATGGATATAAAAAGATATAACTGATCATAAACTCGAAGTTCATCAGATCCGAGCAAACACACCGCAAAAGGTTACATCATATGGATCTCCAAGAGACCATTGTATTGAGAATTCAGCGAGAGAGAGAGGAAGTCATCTAGCTACTAACTACGGACCCGAAGGTCTACAAAGAACTACTCACGCATCATTGGAGAGGCACCAATGGAGGTGGTGAACCCCATCCGAGATGGTGTCTAGATTGCTTCTGGTGGTTCTGGACTTTGCAGCGGCTGGATGAATATTTCGTCGATTGTTTTAGGGTTTCTGGAATATTGGGGTATTTATAGAGCAAAGAGGCGGCCCGGGGGCACCCGAGGTGGGCACAACCCGCCAGGGCGCGCCTGGGCCTCCTGGCGCGCCCTGGTAGGTTGTGCCTCCCTCGGGGCACTCCCCAGGCGCAGTCAGGGCCCGTTGTGTTCCTTCTGGCCCATAAAAAATCATCGTGCAGTTTCGTGGCAGTTGGACTCCGTCTGATATTGATTTTTCTGCGATGTAAAAAACATGGAAAAAACATCAACTGGCACTTGGCACTATGTCAATAGGTTAGTACCAAAAAATGATATAAAATGACTATAAAACATCCAAGATTGATAATATAACAGCATGGAACAATCAAAAATTATAGATACGTTGGAGACGTATCAGCATCCCCAAGCTTAACTCCTACTCGTCCTCGACTAGGTAAGTGATAAAAACAGAATTTTTGATGTGGAATGCTGCCTATCATGTCATATCATATTGTTTTCTTTATAGCATGGACAATTGGACTTTTATGTGATTCAAAGCAATAGTCTAGTTTTGACATAATAATTTAGATACTCAAGCATATCAACAAGCAACCATGTCTTTCAAAATATCAAAGCTAAAATAAGTTATCCCTAGCCCATCATGATCAACCATTGATCCATTCATGAAACACACTCGAATATTAGCTACACCCAATACTTAAGTATGATCATGTTGCCTCCTAGTTGGTGCTTTTTATGAGAGAAGATGGAGACTCAAATTGAAAAATAAAAATTGCATAAAGTAAAAGAAAGGCCCTTCGCAGAGGGAAGTAGGGATTTGTAGAGGTGCCAGAGCTCAAAGCGAAAAATTAGAGATAAAAACATTTTGGGAGGTGTATCCATCCCACCAACAAAAACGACTTAGAGTTCCCAACACTCCATGATAGATATGCCATAGGCGGTTCCCAAACAGAAAATAAAGTTCATTCCTTTTTCCACCATACTTTCACTTTCCATGGCTAACCGTATCCACGGGTGCCCTCCATACCAACACTTTCCAAGGAATTTATTATTTGACAACATAAAGTAAATTCATTTTTGCATTTTAGGACTGGGCATTCCTAAGACCTTTGCCTTACTCTCATGCAATGACAAGTGAATAAACACTCATCATGAGAATAACACATCCAGCATGGAAAATATTAGCCACCCCTCACCCCTCCGCGAGCGAAACAAACACACAAAAGAGAAGTTTATTTTGAAAATTAGAGATGGCACATGCAAATTTGCTTAGAACGGCAAAAGAATACTGCATATAGGTAGATATAGTGGACTCATGTGGCAAAACTGGTTTAAAGGATTTTGGATGGACAAGTAGAGATCATACTTGGTGCAAAATGAAGGCTAGCAAAAGATTGAGAAGCGACCAACCAAGAAACGGATAATCTCATAAGCAAGCAATAACCATAAATAACACAGAATAATGCACCACAAGTAGGATATAATTTCATTGCATGACTATTGACTTCCGTACTTGCATAGGGAATCACAAACCTTAACACCAATATTCTTACTAAACCATAATTACTCATCAACATAACTCACATATCACATCATCATATCTCAAAACTATTACTAAGAATCAAGTTTATTTTGTCCAATGATCTTCATGAAAGTTTTTATTATATCCTTCTTGGATATCTATCACTTTGGGACTAATTTTCATGTGTTGCTTTTCATAAGCTCAAACAAATATAAGTGAAGATCACGAGCATAATTTTTTTCTTTCTCTCTGTCAAATTAATTTAAGTGAAGCAAGAGAGAATTTCTTGAAAATTTTACTAACTCTCAAATACATCTAAGTGAGCAAGAGAGCATTTCTTCAAAAAATACTAAGCACACCGTGCTCAAAAAGATATAAGTGAAGCACTAGAGCAAGTCCATAGCTCATAAAAATTTAAGTGAAGCATAGAGAGCAATTCTAACAAGTCATCACATAATTTTGGCTCTCTCAAGTGTGTCCAGCAAGGATTGATGACTTAAAACACAAAATAAAACATGCAAAGACTCATATCATACAAGACGCTCCAAGCAAAACACATATCATGTGACGTATAAAAATATAGCTTCGAGTAAAATACCGATAGTTGTTGGAAGAAAGTGGGGATGCCACTCGCGGGCATCCCCAAGCTTAGTTGGTTGCTCATTTTTGGATAATATCTTGAGATGTCGGGGCATCCCCAAGCTTAGGCTCTTCTATCCTTCCTTCATCCATCCTAAGATAACCCAAAACTTCAAAAACTTCAATCACACAAAACTCAACAAAACCTTCATGAGATCCGTTTGTGTCATGGAATAGTCACGGCAGATGTCCTAGTGTGAGGACTTAGTCATGGAGCCATTGCACTCCGTTAGCTTAAAGGGGTTAAACAGGACAAAGGACACAGGAGTTTATACTGGTTCGGCCCCTTGCGGTGAAGGTAATGGCCTAATCCAGTTTGAGGTGGTATTGCTTATGCCTCGATTACCAGGGAGCGAATACGCTTGACCTAGCTTTCGATCTGTTGTCTCTTGTCCTAAGTCGCCGCCGGGTCGTCCCTTTATATCACAGTTCTACACCCGGCGGCTTACAAAGTCCCGGCCGGCTCATAAACAACGTGTCCAACTCGGTGACTAACTGTGCATGCCTTATAATACAAGTTACACATACACATATATATATATATATGGCGGTTTACACTTGTTTGGGCTTTAAGTCGCCTTTGGGCTCCAGGCCCTTGATGAGTCTGCATAATGAGCTACCGTCTTAAGCATCTTCATGGGCTTTGTCCTGTGAACCGCCAGGGACTTAACCCGGCCCCTCCTGGGCGGGTTAACCCAATAGTTATATCCCCAACATTAGGCCCCAGGTTGATTTGAACTTGTTCATATCAATCTTCAATACTTAGAGAAAATTCCTCCTCATTACTCTTGCAAAACCTTGTAACTCGCCGTGATGTCATCTCCTAGGATCTTGGTTACCCGTCGTGACGTCATCTGTCATTAATATTGCACAAGGCTCCAATCTTAATAAATCTTCTTTTCAATGAATCTCCGAAAAATGTGGCATCTGCGCCTGTCACGTCCATTTTTTAGCCTCCTCGATTCCCGCCCATGTCACTTATCCATCTACCTTATAAATAGGGCCGGCGGTCCCTTTCACTTCCCCCCCCCCTCCGTGCCTCTTCGTCTTTGTCTTCCACCTCATGACACCCTAGCGCTCGAGCTCTGCCTCCGCCGTCGACCTTCGCCTCTGCTCCAACAACGGCCGCTGCATCGACCTGTTCGAATCAAATTTCATTCGCCCACCTCCGTTGTTCAACAGCTCTGGTTAGTTCTCCTTCTTCCTCTCCTCATAGATCCGCTAGAGTTTCAATGAAGTTCGTCGAAGTACGTCCTTGTTCTTGGCTGTAGAATTCATTTTTGATCCGAACTCGGTCTCTTTCCAGCGTGGTAGTATCCATAGCAGATATTTTCGCTATCAGAGCGTCTTCTTTTGAACAGAAAACACGATCTAGATCTTCTGAACTGCTCGAGTACTGATACGTTAGGTCCAAATATTCTTGTATTAACTGACGTGTAGTAGATCCGAAATCATAGCATCAATCTATGAAACTTGTTTTTCTCACCACTTAGCGATTTTTTCATCCCCAGATCTGCTCTTTCAATATCTGTATGGGCGGCTCAAATCAGAAATAGTTACCTATCATTAGTCCCCTTTTAAGCCGCCAATGGTTCCTTGTGACTTTGTGATGCCAATCTCCGGCTTAACACCTATGCATGCCTCTTTATTGTTTCCCTGTTAGCCATAGGCCGGCTTAACCATGTAATATTGAACCGGTATAACCATTCTTTTAGGTTATTGATAAGATGGCTAAGACATACACGTCTTGCAATTGGGTCAAATCCCGGGTTACCGAAGAAGATTTGAACAACTTTGTCGCCACTGGCGCTTTAGCCAAGAAAGAGATCATCCATTGGAGAGCTCCTGGTGGGGAAATTCCCCCTCAACCAAAAGATGGAGAAATAATTGTTTTTGCTGACCACTTGCGCCGAGGATTTAGTCCACCCGGCTCAAAGTTTTTTCGTGATGTTCTGCATTTCCTTCAACTTCACCATCAAGACATCGGACCGAACTCCGTGTCCAACATCTTCAACTTGCAAGTATTTTGCGAAGCTTATCTTCAAGAGGAGCCCACAATTGATTTATTCAGGGAATTTTATTACTTGAACCGCCAAACAGAGTTTGTCGACGGGCCATGTCAAGAACTTGGTGGAGTCTCCATTCAGAAGAGGAAAGAAGTCAGCTTTCCCCATGCTAAACTGCATAGTCACCCAAAAGACTGGAACCAAACCTGGTTCTATTGTCAAGATACATATCCAGTTGGTGAGAATCCTCTGCCGGGTTACCGTGAACACCGACTTAGCAACACACATCCACTCCCCCAACGGCTCAATGCGAGGGAACGGGCCAAATATGCACCAGCCTTTTCAAAGCTCAGAGCCTTTATGGCCAACGGCTTAACTGGCGTCGACTTTTCCCGGTGCTGGCTATCTTGGAGTATCTTGCCATTAAGCCGCCGCCCCGGCTTAATGTGTGAATACACTGGCAACGTAAACGATCCTGAACGCCATTGTAACATTCAGCTGTCTGACGCGGAAATCACTGAAGCCACCAAGAAATTGCTGAATGAATCTGTGAAGGAGTGCAGCAAAACTGGACTTAGTCCGTTATGTACTTTCAACAAGCCGCCAGCTGTAAGAATTGCACATCTTATGCTTAATCCATATTTTGATGTCTACTTATGATATTTTCAATCTTAACAGGCTGATGATCCATTTTGGAAGAGGAAAACACAGGATAAACCGGCAAAACTGGCTCGTGTGAAAACCAAGGCCATCAAGAAATCCACCAAGAAGACTACTGAGTCTGCTGATGAAAACCAGGATAATGAGTCAGAGGTAGAACTTGACTCTCTTGGCTCCTTTTTTATACATCTCATTGACAATGATTGTTATCAGGACGACGCAGAGGCTAGCCATGCAGGTGACGCAGAGGTAATTACTCTTTCTTCCGGCTCAGAACCTCTGCCAACACAGAAAGCCCGACAAACAAGCCGGAAAGTAAGCTTTTCTCACCCTCTTGCTCACTTGGATCCCAACTTTCTTTTGAAGAAACAGCAACACGAAGCTCGCCGAGTTGCCCGGCATAGTGGTGGTCAGATCACTTCTTTCGGCTTACCAAACACGCCGGTTCGCAAACGCCGCCCAGAGGTCCTTCAAATTTTTGATATATTTTACCCCACGACAGGTCATTTCCGACAACCTCTTAACCCTTATGATTCAAACTATCAGTGGACTTCTCGTTCTTCCTCTGTCGAGTCATCAGGGACACAAATCCCGGCTTCTAAAATTGTACCTGGGTATGGATTCCTTTTAACCATTCATACATTATGCTCTGTTAATTATACTGACCTCTTGATACTTCTTATTCTCAGGAGCCAAGCCAAACCCAGCAAGAAAGCCAAGCTAACTAAGCCAGCCGACGATCTTAATCTGTCTGAGCCGGAGAAACAACCAGAGTCTCCTCATCCTCATCCAACTGCCAAAGCCACCATTGATAACTCACCTCCGAAAGATCATGAAGCTTCCATGGACCATGTGGATGTTGAGCCGACTATCTCTAAGCCGTCAAGCCCAATCAAACCTGCCGAGGAGAAGACTGATGATGTCGTTGTCACCGGCTTTGGATTTACATCTCTGGGTCATCCTACTGTCTTATCCAAGCATAGCGCTAAGGAAGAAATTTCTGCTGAAGATAAAGGTGAGTGGAAAACAGACTTGGAGAGCTATACTAATTTTAGCGCTCAAGATCTCCAATCTGGGTATTTAAATCGTCTGTACACCAGCCGTAACTTTGAAGCCGGCTTAGGGAACCTGATGAAGGAGCGCTATGAGGTAAACACTGCAATTCCTTGTTACATGAATATCCTTCCCCTTAGCCGCCAAATTTATTGGACATGATTAGAATAACATGTGTTGTAAACTTATATAGCTTCATAGATCAATTCCCGTAGCCCCCAAGGGCCGGTTTATTCTTGTAAGATAAACTGGGACTTTATAATATCAGCACCTCAACTTTGCATCTGTAGCCCCCAAGGGCCGGCTTAACAAATATGTTGAGCCGGGACTTTAACTCGGCAAGAATTAACAGTGCATCCGTAGCCCCCAAGGGTCGGCTTAACAAATATGTTAAGTCGAGAATAATCATCTTCTAGAAATCCATAATCCCAGTCATAGCCTTCGTAAGCCGGATCATCATCATTTGTCCGGGTTAGCAAACAAAGCCATGTTTGAAGAGCAATATGCATTAGCCCCCAAGTGCCAAGTATAATACTTGTATTGTACTTGGGACTTCAATTAGATTTATTGCCATCTTATGTACTATGTACTTTTGTAGACTGAGCTTAGCAGCAAAGAATCTCAAGTCACCGACCTTCAAGAAAACATCAAGTCTCAACAAGAAGAAACCTCGAAGGCCAAGGATGAACTGACTAGCGCCTTAGCAGCAATGGCGAAATTGAAAGAAAGCTTAAAGGTGAAACAAGCAGGTTGGGATACAGAAAGGGCAGCCCTGCTGAAGAGGGCTGAAGCAACCCTTGAACCGGTATCTACAGAGCTTGCCGGCTTAAAGCAGCAAATTAACGCCATGACCGCTGCCGTTTTCGGTAAAATAATTTCCTCTTAATCTTTGAACATATGTTTATCCAACATGCTCCCAGCTTACAAACATCCTTAATGATGCAGGATCCGGGGTTACCCATCTTGTCTCAGACATGCGGAAAAAGCTGAAAGCTGCTTACACGCTCATAGAACAGTTATACACTGGTGCACAGCGGGTCATCTGCACAGCTGCTCACAACAAACCGGCTCCAACCCTTATCAAGGATACGTTGGACAAACTATCTATGCTGCCTGCACGGATTGAGGAGTTGAAAAAATCAGCTGCCAGAGCCGGTGCCCTTACTGCACTAACCCGGGCCAAAGCGTGGCTTGTCGATCTTGAACCAGCAGACTTGGCAAACGGCTGCCCAAGCATAAAAGAAGAAGGGACACCCTTCACTGCAGATGGCTTCTCCGCTCTTACGAGGGAAATGCGTACTTTGGCTAGCAAACTGGCTGAAGAAACTGATCTTACACATTACCAACCGGTTTATGATGCCAACAATAAGAAAGTGAAGGCGCCGACTCATGATGCTCCAGACCTAACTCCTCCGATCCGTAAGCACACTTATGCCCCTGATGTTGATCCATCCACACTTATAAGTGATGAAGCTGTATTCAGAGCGTTAACTGGGATCGACTGGTCGACCACTAACTTCCAGCCATTGGGTGAAGAGGAGGCAGATGAACCGGTGTTGGACGAGCCGCAACCTTCAACACAACATGGCCAAGAGTCGTAAGCCGTAGGCCGGCTTAGCGTATGCTTTCTGTGAAACTGCTAAGACAATTACTCATGTGGGGCATTTGATGCCTTTGTAATAGGCTTTAGTTAAACTCTTGGTCTGCCATGCCATCGTGCATGTTTTGTTCTACGTGGTACTATTGATCTGTCAAGTTGAAGATCTGCCATGTATGTTTATGATTTCATCAACTGTGTGTACCAGACTTATTTATTGCACCTGCACACAAACACATGACAAGGATCCTGGCGGTTTACCGCAGGACAGGTCATAATACCATATCAAAAACCACTGGTTGTTAAACATTGTCCATAACCAGGGCCGGTTTAACTTTTAATAAAAAGCATCATACCTGTGATACCCCACCGGCTTAATTTACCAACGGAAGAAGGGTGATAACCCAAAAGATTTGAGCGTACAAAGCTCTGTGCAAGTTGACACGTACCGTCGGCTTAATACGCCATATGCAGCAAGGGGTAATATCCCAAAATTAGAGCGTAGCGCTTCCAAGCATATAAAATCATTATATCCTAGCGACTTATAGTCTTAAAGCCAGGCCAGATTAATAAACACCGGGTAATTGCATGTATAAATCAGAAGGCATAGCCCTCCTTCATTTTTAACCATGTAGCAATATGTCATAGAAGAGGAATCTCAAAAGTGTTTAAATCAATAAACGAAAAATCAAGGCTGTCACAGGCATCCAGGCCTAAAAATAAATGTGTTCAAGGGCTGCACAGCCACTGAGTTAAACCTTCATACAAACCTTATAAGCCGGACCTCACATAACCAATCGTCATTTTAACTTTGACAAATTCAAGGTCTGTATAAGATTGACTTGTCAAAAGTACGATGGGTCGTTCCAGGATTACCTGGGCGGAGTGGCGGACTTAAAAAGGCAGGATAACTCGGGTTTTTAGGTGAATACACCTGGCTTAAGCCTGTTACAAGGGTCATAAAAACTCTTGTCCGTTGAACAAAGAGCCCCCAAGTAACATTATATTCCGGGCATGTAAGCCGGATCAACAAGGGTAGTCATAGCTATGCTCGATGAGCAGGAAGCCCCCAAGTGATATATTAGTGAGCTGTGCTCGCCGGGTACCTATGTTTGAGTCGTGCTGTGCAACAGACTCTCTTTGGCCCCTGTAATTTGGCATGAAGCCTTTAAGTGATCATATAAAATAAAGACTCAATTTCTGAGAAATGAAACGACAGAGGCCCTGATTTATCAGGGATGCCGACTTTATTATATTAATCATAATATGTACATTGTCAAAATATGTACATCAGGTGAGCCGATGGCTCAGGTATAGTAAGGCCGAAGATGAGCAATATTCCATAGCCGGCGGGTTTGCTCCTCCGACGTGCATGAGTCCTTGCGGTCTCGAACATCGATAAGGTAGTATGACCCGTTGTTCAGATCTTTGCTGACCACAAAGGGTCCTTCCCAAGGTGGGGATAACTTGTACATATTAGT
Organism: Triticum aestivum; assembly: GCF_018294505.1. Lineage (NCBI taxonomy): Eukaryota > Viridiplantae > Streptophyta > Magnoliopsida > Poales > Poaceae > Triticum > Triticum aestivum. The sequence continues at coordinate 172,445,382 of NC_057805.1, read as the reverse complement.
TTCATCCTGGATAAGCCGGAGCACCAGGTCGCCTTCTTGAAAAGTTCTGGTTTTAACTTGGCGGCTGTGATAACGGCGCAGATCTTGCTGGTAAATCGCCGAACGGACCGCCGCAAGGTCACGCTCCTCATCTAATAGGTCGAGTGCATCCTAACGTGCTTTTTCATTGTCAGCTTCAACATAAGCCGCCACGCGGGGCGAGTCGTGACGGAGGTCACTAGGGAGAAGCGCCTCTGCTCCATAAACCATGAAGAAAGGCGTGTAACCAGTAGACCTGTTGGGGGTAGTATTGATACTCCATAACACGGAAGGTAACTCCTCCACCCAACAACCCGGCATCCTCTACAAAGGAACCATAAGCCGGGGCTTGATGCCTCTCAGGATCTCTTGATTGGTTCTCTCAGCTTGACCATTAGACTGGGGGTGAGCCACTAATGATACATCAAGCCGGATATGCTCACGTTGACATTCCATAGCACCCTTGGATAGATTAGTGCCATTATCAGTTATAATGCTGTGGGGAAAGCCAAAACGGAAAATCACCTTTTTGATGAATTGAACCGTCGTTGTTGCGTCACATTTACTAACTGGCTCTGCCTCAACCCACTTTGTAAACTTGTCAACCGCCACCAGGAGGTGTGTCTTTTTATCTTTGGACCTTTTGAAAGGCACAACCATATCGAGCCCCCAGACTGCAAACAGCCAAGTGACTGGAATCATCCTCAATTATTGAGCGGGCACGTGAGCTCGGCGTGAAAACTTCCGACACCCATCACATTTACTGACTAGATCCTCAGCATCGGCATGAGCCGTCAGCCAATAAAACCCATGACGGAAAGCCTTGGCTACAAGGGACTTAGAGCCGGCATGATGACCACAATCTCCTTCATGAATCTCTCGCAGAATCTCACAACCTTCTTCAGGAGAAACACAATGTTGAAACACCACTGTAACACTGCGATGATGCAACTCTCCATTGACAATAGTCATTGACTTAGACCGCCGGGTTATCTGCCTGGCCAAAGTTTCATCCTTAGGTAACTCGCCCCGGGTCATATAAGCCAAATATGGAACTGTCCAATCAGGAATAGCATGAAGAGCCACCACTGGTTGTGCTTCTGGGTCAGGAATAGCAAGATCCTCCTCTGTAGGCAATTTCACAAAAGGGTTATGCAGAATATCCAGGAAAATAATAGGTGGCACCGGCTTACGCTGAGACCCTAACCGGCTTAAAGCATCAGCCGCCTCATTTTTCCTGCGATCAACATGTTCAACCTGATAACCCTTAAAGTGACCTGCAATAGCATCACCCTCTCGACGATAAGCCACCATGAGTGGATCCTTAGAATCCCAAGTGCCAGAAACTTGCTGAGCCACCAGATCTGAGTCGCCGAAACACCTCACCCGGCTTAAGCTCATCTCCTTAGCCATCCGAAGACCATGGAGCAAGGCCTCATATTCAGCTGCATTGTTAGTACAAGGGAACATCAGCCGGAGAACATAAGAAAATTTATCACCTCGTGGGGAAGTTAACACAACTCCAGCCCCCGAGCCTTCCAACTGCCTGGACCCATCAAAGTGAATAGTCCAATATGTGTTATCCGGCTTCTCCTCAGGTATCTGCAATTCTGTCCAATCATTGATAAAATCCACAAGTGCTAGAGACTTGATGGCTATACGGGGCACATACTTTAAACCATGGGGTCCAAGCTCAATGGCCCACTTGGCTACCCGACCTGTGGCTTCTCTGTTTTGAATGATATCCCCTAAGGGGGCAGAACTAACCACAGTGATAGAATGACCCAGAAAATACTACTTAAGCTTCCGGTTAGCCATAAAAACACCATACACAAGCTTCTGTGAATGTGGATACCTCTGTTTGGAATCAATAAGGACCTCACTGATATAGTAAACCGGCCATTGAACCGGATATTCCTTTCCTGTTTCCTTCCTTTCCACCACAATGGCAACACTAACAGCTCGGCTATTGGCAGCCACATATAATAGCAAAGGCTCTTTATCAATGGGAGCAGCCAGAATGGGCGGATCAGCTAACTATTTCTTCAAGTCCTCAAATGCTTGATTAGCAGCATCACTCCAGACAAAGTGATTTGTTTTCTTCATCATCTGGTACAGCAGTATAGCTTTTTCACCCAACCGGCTTATGAACCGGCTTAAGACCGCAATACGACCAGTCAGACGTTGAACATCATTGATACATGCCGGCTTAGCCAAGGAAGTAATGGCCTTGATCTTCTCCGGGTTAGCTTCAATGCCTCTGTTGGAAACCAGAAAACCCAAAAGCTTACCAGCTGATACACCAAAAACACACTTGGCCGAGTAAAGCATCATCTTATAAACCCGGAGATTATCAAAGGTCCCCTTTAAATCATCAATCAGGGTCTCCTTCTTTCTGGATTTCACCACAATGTCATCCACATAAGCATGAACATTACGCCTGATTTGATTATGAAGGCAATTTTTCACACACCGTTGGTAAGTCGCCTGGGCACTCTTGAGCCCAAAAGGCATGGACACATAGCAGAAGGCTCCAAACGGAGTAATGAAAGCTGTCTTCTCCTGGTCCTTAGCTGCCATTTTGATCTGATGATAACCAGAATAAGCATCCAAAAAGCTCAAACGCTCACAACCCACCGTAGCATCAATAATTTGATCAATACGAGGGAGAGCAAAAGGATCAGCCGGACAAGCCTTATTTAAGTCCGAGTAATCCACACACACGCGCCAAGTGCCGTTCTTCTTAAGCACTAGCACCGGGTTAGCCGACCACTTAGGTTGAAAAACTTCAACGATGAACCCAGCCGCCAAGAGCCGGGCCACTTCTTCACCAATGGCCTTACGCCTCTCTTCATTAAAACAATGAAGAAAATGCTTGACCGGCTTAAACTTCGGATCAATATTAAGGGTGCACTCAGCGAGTTCCCTCGATACACCCGGCATGTCAGAAGGTTTCCATGCAAAGATGTCCCGATTCTCACGGGTGAACTCGATGAGCGCGCCTTCCTATTTCGGATCCAGATTAGCACTGATGCTGAACTGCTTGGTTGAATCACCAGGAACGAAATCAACTAGCTTGGTGTCATCCGCCGACTGAAACTTCAAGACCGGGTCATGCTCTGTAGTTGGCTTCTTCAAAGATGTCATATCTGCCGGGTCAACATTATCTTTGTAAAACTTCAATTCCTCTGTTGCACAGGCAGACTCAGCATAAGCCGCATCTCCTTCTTGACACTCCAAAGCTATCTTCTGGCTTCCATGTACTGTGATAGTCCCCTTGTGACCCAGCATTTTGAGCTGCAGATAAACATAACAAGGTTGTGCCATGAACTTGGCATAAGCCGGCCATCCAAACAGAGCGTGATACGGACTCTGAATCTTGACTACTTCAAAGGTCAACGTCTCAGATCTAGAATCATAATCATCTCCAAAAGCAACCTCCAGGGCTATTTTACCAATCGGGTATGCCGACTTACCAGGCACCACACCGTGAAAGACAGTGTTCGACGGTTTAAGATTTTTATCAGTCAATCCCATGCGACGGAAAGTTTCATAATAAAGGATATTGATACTGCTACCTCCGTCCATGAGTACCTTAGTGAATTTATATCCTCCAACCTGAGGTGCCACCACCAAACCCAAGTGACCAGGATTATCAACCCGGGGCGGGTGATCTTCACGACTCCACACAATAGGCTGCTCAGACCATCGCAAGTAACGGGGAACCGCTGGCTCAACGGTGTTTACTGCCCTTTTATGGAGCTTCTGACCCCGCTTGCATAAACTTGTGGTGAAGACGTGGTACTGCCCACTATTCAGCTGCTTCAGGTTACTCTGATAACCAGATTGATGCTGCTGATTTCCCTGATTGTACTGTTGATTGTAACCACCTTGATTACCTTGGCTTTGAAAACCGGAATTAGAACCTCCACCACCATAACCCGGGCCGTGAGAGTCGGAACCTGAACCGCCGTCCGGCCCATGATTGTTTTGAAAAATATTGGAATTTATGTACTCCTTCATAATGAAGCAATCCTTCCAAAGGTGAGTGGATGGCCTTTCCCGTGTACCATGCCTTGGACAGGGCATATTCAGCTGCCGCTCAAGATCGAAACCTGACCCCCCCAATCCGTGGAGGTGGCTTTCCCTTACGCCATTGTCCATTATTCTGCGTGTTGGTGTTAGCCACAAAATCTAAATTATTACCAGCTTTGCGCTTACCATTGCCTCCCTGACTCGTCGGATTATGCTGCTGCCCTGTATTACCGCCACTGTTCTTTCCCTTTCCCGGCTTTTCCTCGGACTCGGGGTCCATGGTACCGTCAGAGTCGGCATACTTAACCAGAGCCGCCATCAGCTCCCCCATGTCATTGCAGTGGTGCTTGAGCCGCCCTAACTTCTGCTTAAGGGGCATAAAACGACAATTCTTCTCCAACATCAAGACTGCTGAGCCGGCATTGATGCGATCCGATGAATGCAGGATAGTCGAGACCCGGCGCACCCAATGGGTTGGTGATTCGCCTTCTTCTTGGATACAGGAATCCAGATCCACAATCGACATAGGCTGCTTGCATGTATCTTTAAAATTCTAGATAAACCGGGCCTTTAACTCGGCCCACGATCCAATGGAGGTAGCAGGCAGCCCTTTCAACCAAGTGCGGGCTGTCCCTTCCAACATTATCGTGAAGTACTTAGCGCATGCAGCATCGTCAACATCCAAAGCTCCATTGCCATCTCATAACTCTCAATCCATGCTTCAGGGGGTAAGTCAGCTGTGTAGTTGGGCACCTTACGAGGACCCTTGAAATCCTTGGGCAAACGTACGTTGCATAAAGCTGGCACTAAACATGGCACTCCCAAGGTTCTGGAGGTTACCCCCATCTCCACCGAAGTTGTTGGATAAACCGGGGAACATTGATGAGCCCCTTGCTGAGCCGCCAGCTCAGCTTCCCGGCGCGCTCTGCCCTGATCTACCAAATTTTGCGCATTAGCACCACCGCGCGCCGGGTCATGTCCATGGGGCGGGTTACGGTGTCTCTCACTGCTTGAAACGGCCGGTGAATCAGTGTGTCTGCTATAACTCCGGCTTGGGCGAGGGGTCGAATGGATCCTCTCAAGAATGTAAGAATAAGCATCCTGCTGCACCAATGCTGTCTGAAGAAGCTCTCTACCCCTCCATGTTTCAACCGCAGCCGGAGACTCGCCTTCAACCGGGAGAGCCGCCAATCGCGACGCCGCAGCGATCATGTTATCCAAAGGGTTAGAATAATGACCCGACAGCATCGGCACACGTTGTGGTGGGATATTATTCTGACGAGGCGGGTCTGTCGTGCGTGGTTGAGCCGGCTCTCCAGTCCCAGGCGCGACTACTTCCCGGTTTACCCTTGGCGGGTCACTAGTCCCTGCACCAGGTGTGTTGAAGAGGTTCCTCGCCTCGTAAACCGGAGGCAGACGACTTCGGTGCCTTCTCCTCAAGACTTCGTTTGAAGCGTTCAGATCCAAGGATAGCCGGAAGGAATCATCCTGGATTCTTTGCGCCTGAGCAACCAAAGCGGCTCGTTCCGCAGTAATCCCCGTGTCCTCCGCTGCCAGATCTTCTTTGGCTCGAGGTATCTCATCTCGTAGCTTTGCAACTTCCGCATTATGCTGTGTTTGATTTGCCGGTTTAACCTCTGCTGTCAACAATGTTGTCAAAGTGTCCAATAAGTGGACAAGACCTAAGCCGGCGGGCAAGCAGGACCTCCTGCCCCGGCCGCCGTCGCCGTTGCTGACCCGGAAACCATTGCCGCTGTGGTCGAAGAATTATGTACTGGCTACATACCGGCCATGAAAATCGCGACCCGGTTCGGCGGCTCATAGGGGTCCGGAATACTGTCGCCATCGGAACATCCCCCAAGCCGGCCGTCCTGCAGTTGATACAATGAAGTAGTCTCGCCCATGGATGACTCACCATCAGAATAGATTGCCGTCTCACCACCAGACATGGATTCTTCCTCAAATTCTCCCCCATGAATGAATCCAACAAAGGCGCGCTTCACGGCGGGTTGAACCCGGGCGGGTCGTGCATGTTGAGCCGTCTCGACGATGTCGGTGCAGATGTCCAGTTCAGGGCCCGGTTCGCCGATCTTGCCGATGAAGATGTGGATTCCACTGAAGGGGACCCGGTACCCGTACTCGATTGAGCCGGCCTCGGGGCCCCAGCCAGCATCGTCGATGTAGCGCTTGCCGCGACGACTCTTGGTCATCCGGCCCACAGTGTATCCCTTGATCCCTTCGAAGCTGCCCTGTAAGAACTCGAAACCACCGTGCACTGGCCCCACGATGGGCGCCAACTGTCGTGGAATAGTCATGGCAGATGTCCTAGTGAGAGGACTTAGTCGTGGAGCCATCGCACTCAGTTAGCTTAAAGGGGTTAAACAGAACAAAGGACACAGGAGTTTATACTGGTTCGGCCACTTGCGGTGAAGGTAAAGGCCTAATCCAGTTTGAGGTGGTATTGCTTATGCCTTGATTACCAGGGAGCGAATACGCTTGACCTAGCTTTCGATCAGTTGTCTCTTGTCCTAAGTCGCTGCCAGGTCGTCCCTTTATATACACACGTCAACACCCGGTGGCTTACAGAGTCTCGGCCGGCTCATAAACAACGTGTCCGGCTCGGTGACTAACTGCACATGCCTTATAATACAAGTTACACACATATATATGGCGGTTTACACTTGTTTGGGCCTTAAGTCTCCTTTGGGCTCCAGGACCTTGATGAGTCTGCGTAATGAGCTACCGTCTTAAGCATGTTCATGGGCTTTGTCCTGTGAACCGCCAGGGACTTAACCCGGCCCCTCCTGGGCGGGTTAACCCAATAGTTATATCCCCAACAGTTAGTGTAAGAAAAATAAATCACTACTATAAGTGTTGTATCAAACCAATTATTATTTAGTTTTTGTATTATATCTACTGTATTCCAACTTTTCTATGGCAAAATCTCATCAAAGAAAACCATAGAGCCATCAAAATAAGCACACAACACAAAGAAAACAGAATTTGTCAAAACAGAACAGTCTATAGCAATCTGATTTGTTCGAATACTTCTGGAACTCCAAAAATTCTGAAAAACTAGGACAACCTGGGTAATTTGTATATTAATCTAAAAGAATCAGGGCAAAATCTCTTTCTGATAAAAAATGAGAATTGTTTTCGTGAGCGCAAAGTTTCTGTCTTTTTCAGCAAGATCAAACAACTATCACCCAAGAAGATGCTATTGGTTCTACTTGGCACAAACACTATGTAAAACACAAAAAACACAATCATAAAAGTAGAATAATTGTGTTAGCACTCAAGAACAGAAAGCAAAAAGCAAAAATAAAATGTATTCATTGGGTTGCCTCCCAACAAGCGCTATAGTTTTACGCCCTTAGCTAGGCATAAAGCAAGGATCTAAATTTTGTCATATTTGGTTAGAGATCCATAAGATGCCCTCAAGATTGATTCATAAGGTGTCTTAATTCTTGTGCCTATCAATCATGGCACCGATAGTGCGTAAAAACGGTCTACCAAGAATAATTGGACAAGATGGATTGCAATCAATATCAAGAACAATAAAATCTATGGGCACATAATTCCTATTTGCAAGAATAAGAACATCATTAATTCTTTCCATAGGCTTTTTAATAGTAGAATCCTCCAAGTGCAAATTCAAAGAACATTCTTCAATGCCGGTAAGACCAAGCACATCACATAAAGATATCGGAATTGTAGAAAAACTAGCACCCAAGTCACACAAAGCAAAACACTCATAATTTTTAATCTTGACTTTGATAGTAGGTTCCCATTCATCATGCGATTTCCTAGGAATTGAAACTTCTAATTCCAATTTTCTTCAAAAGTTTTCATCATAGCATCAACAATATGTTTAGTAAAAGCTTTATTTTGTTCATAGGCATGGGGTGAATTTACCATGGATTGCAACAAAGAAATACAATCAATCAAAGAGCAACTACCATAATTAAAGTCTTTGTAATCCAAAAGAGTGGGCACATCACTAGTTAAAATTTTGACCTCTCCAAACCCACTTTCATCAATTTTCTCGACAAGATTTTCACCCTCCAAAATATTGGGACTCCTTCTACCTAAAGTTGACTCTTCTCCAGTCCATTTTTCATCAATCTTATATTTACTAAACAAGGAATCAATAGAATAAACACAAATCATTTTAAGATCTTCATCACTTTTGCGAAATAAATCACTAGAAAACGCTTTTTCCAAAAATTCTCTTTTAGCTCTAAGCATAGCGGTTCTTTTCTTACTTTCATCCATAGAAACATAAAGAGCTTTAATTGATTCATCTACTTTAGGCACAAAAAATTTCATCTTGAGATTTTCCGCATCAAGAGCAATTCTATCAACACTTCTAGACAAATCATCAATCTTATTCAACTTTTCTTCTATGGAAGTGCTGAAAACTTTTTGTGTGTTGATAAATTCTTTAATATTATTCTCAAGATCAGAGGTGTTCCTATTATTATTATAAGATTGATTTCCATAGGAATTACCATAATTATTAGAGGAATTACTAGGAAAAGTCCTAGGATTAAAATTACCTCTATAAGCATTGTTGTTGAAATTACTTCGAGAGATAAAATTCACATCTATGGCATCACTATTTTGCTCAATCAAAGTAGACAAATGCATATCATTAAAATCAATAGGAGCACTTTTAGTAGCAACCAATTTCATAAGAGCATCAACTTTTTCACTCAAAGAAGAAATTTCTTCAACCAAATTAACTTTTTTACTAGTAGGAGCCCTTTCGGTATGCCATTGTGAATAATTTGCCATTATATTATCAAGCAATTTGGTGGCTCACCCAAAGTAATTTCCATAAAATTACCACCCGTGGCGGAATCTAAAAGATTACGAGAAACAAAATTCAATCCCGCATAAAAAAATTGTATGATCAACCAAAGATTTAACCCAAGAGTTGGGCAATTCCTCAGCATCATTCTCATCCTTTCCCAAGATTATGCAACATGCTCATGTTCAAGTTGCATGAAATTCATGATCTGGTTTCTAAGGGAAATATTTTTTGCGGGAGGAAAATACTTAGTGATAAAATCATCTTTGCACTTATTCCAAGAATCGATACTATTGCGAGGCAAAGAAGAGAACCAAATTTTTGCAGAATCACGCAAAGAAAACAGAAATAATTTCATCTTCACCACATCATTGTCCACATCTTTTTTCTTGTGCATATGGCATAATTCCACCAAGGTATTAAGATGGGACGCAACATCCTCATTAGGAGTACCAGAAAATAGATCTTTCATAACAAGATTCAGCAAAGCAGTATTAATATCAAAAGTCTCCGCACTAGTGGCGGGAGGAGCAAGTGGAGTGCCAATAAATCATTGTTGTTGGTATTTGAGAAGTCACATAATTTGGTGTTCTATTGAGTCATGATGACCACACAACAAGATTGCACTCAAAAATAGATCCGGCAAGAAAACAGGAACGGAAAAGGAGAGGCGAATAAAACGGCAAATTTTTGTGAAGTGGGGGAGAGGAAAACGAGAGGCAAATGGCAAATAATGTAAATTGCAAGGAGATGATATTTGTGATTAGGATCCTGGTATATGTTGAAGATCCTCCCCGGCAACGGTGCCAGAAATTCCTTTAGATGTCGCTTGAAGCTACGTCTGTATTTCCCCAAAGAGGAAGGGATGATGCAGCACAGCGGCGGTAGGTATTTCCCTCATATATGAAACCAAGGTTATCGAACCAGTAGGAGACCAAGCAACACAACGTCAACAGCCCCTACACACAGATAACAAGTCCTGGCAACCCGACGTGTTAAAGGGGTTGTCAATCCCTTCCGGGGTACAACACCTCAAGATAGACAAAGGACGTGAGGTAAATTTGTAGTAGATTGATAGATCGAATGCCAAATAAAATAAATAGAAATAAAATGCAGTGAGGTATTTTTGTATTTTTTGTTTAATAGATCTCGAAAATAAATGCAAGGAAAAGTATATCACAAAGGCAAATATATGAGAAAGAAGACCCGGGGGCCGTAGGTTTCACTAGTGGCTTCTTTCGAGAAAAATAGCAAACAATGGGTAAACAAATTACTATTGGGCAATTGATAGAACTTCAAATAATCATGACGATATCCAGGCAATGATCATTATATAGGCACCACATCCAAGATTAGTAGACCGACTCCTGCCTGCATCTACTACTATTACTCCACACATCGACCGCTATCCAGCATGCATCTAGTGTATTAAGTTCATGGAAAAATGGAGTAATGCAATAAGAACGATGACATAATGTAGACAAGATCTATCTATGTAGAGATAGACCCCATCATTTTATCCTTAGTAGTAACGATACATACATGTCGTTTCCCTTTCTGTCACTGGGATCAAGCACCGTAAGATCGAACCCACTACAAAGCACCTCTTCCCATTGCACGATAAATAGATCAAGTTGGCCAAACAAAACCCAAATATCAGAGAAGAAATATGAGGCTATAAGTAATCATGCATATAAGAGATCAAAGAAACTAAAATAATTTCATGGATATAAAATGATATAACTGATCAAAAACTCGAAGTTCATCAGATCCCAACAAACACACCGCAAAAGAGTTACATCATATGGATCTCCAAGAGACCATTATATTGAAAATTCAGCGAGAGAGAGAGGAAGCCATGGAAACACCCGCAGCCCCATTGCGTTCAGTGGTTGTATAATTCTGGGAAGCTGAAGTTCACACATAAGGTGCGTCTTACATTTTCTGTAGGTACTTATGAGGGCACTGTCGTCTGCGATGTTTTGCCTATGGATGCATGTCATGTGATGCTAGGCCGACCATGGCAATTTGATAGACGTTCCACTCATGAAGGCAGATCCAACATTTATTCCATGTGGCATAAAGGGAAGCTTCATGTTATACACCCTATGCTTGACAAGGATATCAAAGTGGATACGGTTGCTTTGAAGAAGAAGGTCCAACACATTAAGGCAAAACCGAGGACGGTTTCCTCTCAAGTTGGGGGGGGATGATGAGGGGAGGATATCTATTACTCCTATTATTTCACCATGTCATGATATTCTGAAGCTTGGATCCTTTTGCTTTGCAATTCCTCCTACGAATGAGGTGAAACCCAATTTTAGAACACCACCAATGTGTTTCGGCAAGGCCAAATAGTAGTGGCTTTATATCCAGGCCATGTCATGGGCCATAGAGCTTTATTTTTTAGCTCTGTTATTTTAATTCGGTTGGGCCTGTCCAAACCATATGTTTTTTTCGTTTTAGGGTTTACCTATATAAGTTAGCCGCCGGCTATTGTAATAGGGTGTTGAATTTTCGAGTTAAGAATAGACAGGAAAAAGGTCCCATGTCGGGGACGCTAATATCGCTTGTTTTGCTTGCTGATTCGGAAGAATCTGTTATGTTGTTTGTGGAGTAGATTTTATCTGCTCAACAATCAAAATTATCTACTGGTTCTATCGTTCACGGTGAAAGATTGGGCCAAAAACCTTAGGATCTCTACTTGATATGTATCATCTTGGTATCAGATTCGTCGGGTTTCTCACGGTGTATCCTTGCTGAGAATTATTTGCTGCTAGAAATATTGCTGCCGGAGGCGATCTAGCCACCACACCGGCGTTGGAAGATTTTTTTCGTTTTCTGCTGGAGGCACACTATGGATCGTGAAGGCGTTGGAGTTCTGCCGCCGACACGATAGTTGATCTGCTGTATTGTTTTGCTGGAGGCGTTAAATCCTGCCGCCGCAATACCTATTTCCTGCATCGCTAGGTACTTTGAGGTTGAATCGGTTCAGCCCAGTTTCTGATTGCATACGGGAAAGAAAACCACATCAGGAAAGTGAAAAGAGAAAACGAGATTGGATTGGAGTCCTACACATGAGTACACTTGAATTCCAAATTGGCCTCAATACTTTATTGGGGACGTGGGCATCCTTTCCTTGCTCTGATCGAGAGTTGTCCAGCTTGGAGACCTACAATCAGGGAGCCCTCTCATTTGTTTAGCATGGATTTCTGGCCGTGATTGTCACCGTGAGACTCTTCTGCTCCTGCGGATTGCAGTCTATGTTCCGTTGTTCCGCAGTTATCTGTTGTACCCATACTGCTGCTGCTGCGGGCATCTACTGCGCCATGATTTTCCGTCCGCGATGGTGAACTCGATTCATGGCGAAAACTCCGTAGCTGCCGGAGTCCAACTGAAGGAGCCTGTGATTCCCACCTTTGCTGATGATTTAGATCCTAATGTCCGGGCTGGTTTTGATAGTACGTGTGAGTACATTAAGCAAAGCCATGATTCTTTGGCCGCGCTAATTGCAGGCTTAACTACTCGGATTGATGCATTGGGAGATATTGCTGCACGTGCAAGTGTTCAACCACCGCCTGCTGTACAAGCTTCCGTCGTACTGCCATGCCGCCATGTTGATGTTCATGATCGTCAACAAGGGGTTCATGCACATGTTGCTGATGACGAACTTGCGGATGACGGTGATTATGCACCACAACGGCAACCGTCTGATGCCCGTTTTGCAGGTGCTCATCGTGCTTTACCACATGATCGTAATAGTGTTGGTCAGGCTATTCGTGTTCCTATGGATGATGGTGGCATTGGCCGTGTAAAACTGTCCATCCCTCCATTCTCCGGTGACCGTGGACCTAATGATTATTTGGAGTGGGAGATGCGCATGGATCAATTTTTTTTCTACACATCATTATAGTGAGGAGAAGAGATTTCAACTTGCTGCAGTTGAATTCACTGGTTATGTGCTGATTTGGTGGAGTCAAATTCTGCGTATGCCGAATCGTCCAGTGTCATGGAGAGGTATGAAAGACCTCATGCAACATCGTTTTGTTCCTGAACATTACAAGCGTGATATGTACCACAAATTGCAGCGACTCACTCAAGGTGATAAATCGGTGGATGACTATTATAAAGAGATGGAGTTGTTGATGATACGTACAGGAACAACTGAGGACCCGGAGGACACTATGTCTCGGTTCTTTCATGGGCTGAATGTAGAGGTGTAGGATCGTGTGGAGATGGTAGTCTACTACAACATCCAAGATCTTGTGCACCAAGCGGAGCGTGCCGAGCAACAACTCAAACCGCGCCAAGTTTCAGCCACGAACACATGGCGTCATTCCCCCACCGAGGTTGCTGGTTCTAGTGCTAAGCCGGCACCTTCTACGCGCTCCAACAATTTTTCTCATGGTGAACCGCCAAAATCAGGAGTGTCCAAAGTTGCGTCCACTCAGTCCACCGCTGGTATAGAGTGCTTTACTTGTGGAGGCCGAGGACACATGAGGCGTGATGGCCCTAATACAAAAAGGGTGATGCTCACACAAGATGGATATGTGTCTACTAGTGATGATGACAAGGCTGTTGATCCATCGAGTGAGGAGTCTGAGGAACTTGAACACGTGGATGTGTATCTAGAGAATGCTGCTCCAAATTGCACTAACTTGATGGTGCACCGTGTGCCCGCGGATCGCATAGAAGGACAAGGGCAGCGCTGGAATATTTTTCAGACCCAATGCATAGTCCAAGACACTACATGCAAGCTGATTATTGATGGTGGCAGCTACACCAACATTATCAGCACGATTTTCGTGGATTCTCTCTCATTACCTACATGGAAACACCCGCAGCCCCATTGCGTTTAGTGGTTGTATAATTCTGGGAAGCTGAAGGTCACACATAAGGTGCGTCTTACATTTTCTGTAGGTACTTATGAGGACACGGTCGTCTGCGATGTTTTGCCTATGGATGCATGTCATGTGCTGCTAGGCCGACCATGGCAATTTGATAGGTGTTCCACTCATGAAGGCAGATCCAACATTTATTCCTTGTGGCATAAAGGGAAGCTTCATGTTATACAGCCTCTGCTTGACAAGGATATCAAAGTGGATACGGTTGCTATGAAGAAGAAGGTCCAACACAGTAAGGCGAAACCAAGGACCGTTTCCTCTCAAGTTGGGGGGGATGATGAGGGGAGGATATCTATTACTCCTATTATTTCACCACGTCATGATATTCTGAAGCTTGGATCCTTCTGCTTTGCAATTCCTCCTACGAATGAGGTGAAGCCCAATTTTAGAACACCACCAATGTGTTTCGGCAAGGCCAAATAGTAGTGGCTTTATATCCAGGCCATGTCATGGGCCATAGAGCTTTATTTTTGAGTTCTGGTATTTTAATTCAGTTGGGCCTGTCCAAACCAGATGTTTTTTTCGTTTTGGGGTTTACCTATATAAGTTAGCCACCGGCTGTCGGTGTTCTGGGAACGGGGGTCCCCAGACTTGCCTGCCTGCGACCCACGGCGTGGCTATGCGAGCAGGCATGTACGGCCCATCTTCATCAACAAAGCATTCAAGACCTTCGCGAGGGGCCAAGCCTCACGAGGCGGACGACGCAAGACCTCCTCAGGAGCGGCCTCACCAGGCTGCCTCGCAAGGAGCGGAGATATCAAGGTGGGGCAAACCTCACGAGGATCTCGTGACGTGAGCCATGATGACCGACACCAGGCGGGCGCCAGCGCGCGCAGTGTCCTTGTTTCCTCTTTGGTGCCAAGGGGGCAAGCGCAGGAGCAGAGTACCGAGGCATCAGGCAAAGATTTCCATATCCGTGCAACGAGACCAAGACCAGCAGGCTAGCAGGACGGAGGTCACCGTGGAGCCCAAGACGGCATCATCACCAGAGCCCTTTCGGAGGCGAAGACCGCTTTTGTCAGGATAGCTTGTACTAGCTGTCCCCTTTCAAATTGGCCGTCGTTGTTGGCTCCCTTCCTGCTCAATATTTGGGGAGAGGACCAGGGCCTATATAAGTAGAACTAGCCACCACCAAAGAGGGCAGCTTGATCTCATCTGATCGAGAGCCAACCCTTAGCCACACACCGAACGCAAGAACGCCTCAACCTCAGGAGGTCGTTCTACCCCTTGTACTGTTCTTCATCAGCCCAAGAGGCAATCCACCACCACACACTGGAGTAGGGTATTACACCGCAACGGTGGCCCGAACCAGTATAAATCTTGTGTCCCTTGTGCTGTGAGTTCATCGAGTTCGTCCGCGAGATCTTAGCGAGCTAGGGCGTGGATCGGTAGGAGGGAAAGAACTTCGCGCGCACCCCAGAGTTCGAACCTCAAGGGTTTTGCCGGAACCCCAGATCCGACATTTTGTGCGCCAGGTAGGGGTGCGCCGTAGCTTCCCTTCCGTCGATCGGCGCTCCGTCGCTCCGTCGTCTCCATGGCGGACGCTCGTCGTGCTCGAGCTGAGTGCCGGGCTGACCTCACCGCGCGCGTTGCTCAGACGGCTCCCGTCGGCGGGCCACCTCATCGTTCCCCGTCGCCTGCCGCCAACGCCGCCACTGGCCCGGCGGGGAACGAGCAGCAAGCGTCCTCACTGCACCCATCGGTGCGGCAGGGCGGCCGCACCGCCACTACATCGCTGACCCTGTCCAGTTCCTCGTCCCACGCACGTCGCGCTCCCATGGATGCGCAGGTCGTGCTCCTCATGGCGAACGAGCTCCTGCACTACCGCCTGGTTGACGACCTCTATGAGGACTGGCTCGACCGCGTCGCTGAGCTCGTCCGCGCCGCAGGGGGCTCCCCGGCGCCGTCCCTCTCTCTGCCTCGCTCTCCGCCAGCCACGCGCGACGTGGCTCATGGAGCGCCTCCACCACCTCTACCCCAAGACGGTGCCTTGGCGCCAAGGCGCGCGGCCCCATGGTGTGATCCACCAAGCCCGGTGCCCGCGCGCGAGGAGAGAAGCTGCCAAGAAATTCCTCGGCTGCGAGAAGCTGCACCTGCGCTCCCCGCGCCACCTCGCCAAGACCGCGCGCTACCCGCGGTTGCGGCATGTGAGCCTCATCAAGACCAAGCTCCACCTTCGAGACGGGCCCCGGCGACCACGGCTGGCTGCCGCGCCTTCACCCCCGAGATGCGTAGCGTCGCCTGGCCGGGCAAGTTCAAGCGGGATCTGCCTCCTCGCTACGACGGCATCCTCGACCCCACGGAGTTCTTGCAGCTCTACGAGCTGAGCATCGAGGCGGCCAACGGCGACGAGGAAGTCATGGCGAACTGGTTCCCAATGGCGCTCAAAGACGGTGCTCGTTCGTGGCTCCTGAACCTGCCTCATGGCTCGATCTCCTCCTGGGACGAGATGCGCGACCGCTTCGTTGCCAACTTCCAGGGCACTCGCGACCGCCCGCCGGCCGCGGGTGACCTGCGCCGCATCAAGCAACAACCAGGAGACACCCTCCAGAAGTACATCCATCGCTTCAACAACACCCGCCTTAAGATCCCCAAGGTGACAGATGAGGCCATCATCTCTGCGTTCTCCGACGGCGTCTGCGACATCAAGATGAAGGAGGAGCTCGCTATCCACGAGGAGCTGTGCACATCTCAGGAGCTGTTCAACCTGGCGACCAAGTGTGCAAGGGCTGAGGAGGGCCGCCTCTCCCTCGTCAAGCTGCCAGCTGCGGGCGCAGAGGAGAAGAAGGCCAAGGCCAAGGACGTGAAGCGCAAGGAAGCAGCTGTGCTCGCAGCGGAGCCCGACACCAAGCAAGGCAGAGACCAGCCCGAGTCGTCCAAGAACAGCTGGCCGTTCTGCGCCTTCCACAACCTAAACACCCACAACACCAGTGACTGTCAACAGCTCAGAGCCATTCGCGAAGGACGCTTCGGTCGACACCCCGAGCGCAGCGACCGGGGCTACGGCCGAGGAGGAGGACATGGAGGCGGACGCTGGGACGACCGTGGCCTGCGCCAGGAGTGGCGCGACAGGCCTCGTGAGGACCGCTGGCAGGATCATCCTCGCGAGGGCGCCTAGAGGGACCAGCCACGTGAGGATCGTCCTTAGGGCAACGCCGGTCTTCCCCCGCTGCCGCCACCACCAAGAAGGAACGACAACCACCATCAGGACGAGGGGGTTGGGGGCTCCCAGGAGCCGCGCGCTATCGCCTGCATCCTGGGCGGAGCCGAGGCCCTAGCCTCGCAGCGCATCTTCAAACAGTTCGCTCGTGAGGTGAATGCAGTCCTCCCCAAGCTCGAGGCCACGCGCCCGCTCAGGTGGTCCCAGTGCGCCATCACCTTCAACTCGGCAGACTAGCTCAAGTTTGCAGCCACCGCTGGCGCCCTCCCGATGCTTTGCTCACCAGTCATCAGCAACGTGCAAGTCACCAAGACCCTCATCGACGGTGGCGCAGGGCTCAATGTCCTGTCCGTCGACACGTTCGACAACCTCCAAGTGCCATATGAGCAGCTTCAACCTACCAAGCCTTTCTTAGGAGTGACCGACGGCTCCACCACAACGATAGGGCAAGTCCGCCTCCCTGTCACCTTCGGAGAATGCAAGAACTACCGCACCGAGCTCATCGACTTCGACGTCGCACACATTCGTCTGCCATACAACGCCAACCTCGGGTATCCAGCCCTGGCCAAGTTCATGGCGGAAACACACCACGGCTACAACGTCCTCAAGATGCCGGGAAGCGGCGGAATCATCACGGTCCCATGCGAAGAAAGAGATGTGGTATGCTCCCTCAAGCGTGCCTTCCAAGCTACAGCAATCGACGACCCCGACAGCAAGAGCAAGGACCCTCCTGAGGCCCTCCCCAAGAAGAAGAAGCAGTTGCACCGTTTAGGATCTCAGGAGGATGGCGTCGTAACTGGAACCTCGACAGGATCAGCGCCCGCTCCAGGGGTGCCTCCCTCCATCGCATAGGAAGGTGCGCCCAGCGCCCTCCCCGGGCAGGGCTCGGGGGCTCTCTTCTGGAGGGCCTCAGACCTTGCCAACATCACGAGGGAGGCACTTGGGCACCACTTGGAGGCGTGCTTCGCGGCACGTTTCCCTCAGGAGAACACAGGGAAAGGAGCACCCACCGCTCAGGAGTTCATCACCAAGACCACTCAGGAACTGCAAGACGCAAGGGCCATGCGCGGCGACCGCCGCACGCAAGGCACAGCTCCCCATCTAGGCAAGGATGTCGGGCTGCGCGTCTGCATCGACGTACCAGGGCTCAGCAGGGCCGCATCTCAGGGGATTTTCTAGCCTTCGCGCGTAGGCCGTTGC
Source organism: Triticum aestivum (assembly GCF_018294505.1). Classification (NCBI taxonomy): domain Eukaryota; kingdom Viridiplantae; phylum Streptophyta; class Magnoliopsida; order Poales; family Poaceae; genus Triticum; species Triticum aestivum. Next base: position 172,427,252 of record NC_057805.1, on the reverse strand, counting down.
GAGGGTCCACTGCACAGCTACGTTCGCATGCCTTCTGGCTTGCCGAGCGTATCGTTTGTCTACCAGCGCAACTTGCAGCGCGCCCTGGCGGCTCAGCAGGCCAGGCACCACGCCGTCTTGGCGGAGATGGAGACGGTCCTCGAGGAACCACCTAAGCCCCAAAGCCTCTCGAGGCTCAGGACCCCGGCGGCTCGTGAGGGGCTACCCCTTCGCGGCACGTCTTCAGCTGCACCAACTCTCCTTCGTCAACAGAACCAGGTGACATTTTCCAAGTTCATTCAGCTAGGAGCGCCCCTCGGGCTGCATTATTCCCAGGCCGCGTGGGTCTGTCCCTGTGGCGTGTATCCTTTTCTTTTGTCTTTAGCTTACCCTATTGGGGGCGCCCCTCGGGCTGCATCATCCCCAAGCCGCTTGGGCCTGACCCAGTGGCATTTATCTTTCTGCATTTACCCAAGCTGATCTGCCTTCCATGCTTAATTTGCCTATGATTGTCACCTGCCCGATTTCCACCTGCTCAATCGTCGCCTCCCACGGGGCCTCCTCACACTGGCACGGCGCTGGTGGATGGGTCCGTCCGTGCCACGTCGACAAACCTGATAGGTCGAGCTCTGGCTCGCGGCACGCCCCGCGCACGTCACCTCATCAGGCCCTCGGTGCCTTCATCTCCTCACGGAGCAACCAATGGCAGACTGGCAACCATAATGGCAAAACCGTGTTTCTCCTTGTGCTGGCTCGCAGGAATATCACGAGGATAGCACCAGGCGGCACCGCGAGCCCCCACCTCTTCCAAGTAATCCACTTTTACGTTAAAAGGGGGCTCCTGAGCATCGCGACTCAGGAGCTCTTACTGGCTCTCTAGCTCTCACCCCTGGCCTTGTCCACGGCATCGCGACCTGGCATACTAGCAGCAGTTGAGCTTGCTCGAGGGCCGGGACCTGAGGACGTAGAGCACGAAGGAAATCATTGGAAGGGGGATGATTGCGCGCAGGTTTGGCGCACCGCAGAGAATCGACCCCGAACTGCCAAGATAAGTCATGAGCTCGGGACAACTAAGTTGTTGGAACCTAGGCGTCACGCTCGCCGCATCCCTGTTGCGGCCACGTCGCATCCCTTTCTTGCCTTACCATAGCTGCTTGAGTGCTAAGGAGGACCTCCTGAGCATCGCGCCTCAGGGGCTCTTACTGGACCTCGGGCCGCTCACCTCCTGGCCTTGACCACGGCATGCGACCTGGCATACCAGCGACGGCTGCAGCCTGCCTGGGGACCGGTACCTGTCAGCGTAGAGCAACAAGCTATTGCGATGTTGGAAAAGGGAGACCGAGCCTGAACAGGACATGCGTTCGCAAATTTTCATCACATGGAATATATACGCAAAAGACATTACAGACCCTTTACACACCCCCACGGGGTACTTCATGATTCTTCGCAGGGAACAAAAAACGAGAATCAAGAGGAATCCTATCTACACCCTCCCGTGGCGGACGCCATCATCAACAATGGGCCACGAGAGGCCGGCGCCGACCCCATCCAGATCAGCAGCGGCGGCAGTTGGACGCCGCGGCCCTGCTCCAAGCCCGGCGAGAACTCGGGGGCACGTAGCTATCGTCGCTCGTCTCCGGAGTCTCGTAAAGCTCAGGATAATCGCTAGACTCCCAGGGGCTGCTGCTGCTGGAGTAGCCACGAGCGGAGCGCGCGTCACCCTGGCGCTCCCCTCCAGGGCAACACTCCAGGCGGCGGCCCTCCGCGTCGAAGACCTTGAAGAAGAGCGTGGAGGCATCGTCGTACTCAAAGTGGATCGCGGGGGCGCCTTCCGCACGGCAAACCCGCGCAACCTCGCCCCAGCCACGGGTCATGAAGATCTTGCCGGTGGGGACCGCTTCGATCTCTGCTCCGGTCGCCGGAGCGTTGCAGTCGGCATGCTGCAGCCAGAGCTCGAGAGGCCCCCTCGGCGGCATCGCGTCGGAGAAGAACAGCGGGAAGTGGATCCAAGAGCTTGGGGGCATCGGCGCCCATAGCACAAGCTCGTGCGAGGAATCCGAGGCGTGGATTCCAGGGCGACGGTGCGTGTCGCCATGGCGCGGCGACCGCGGACGCGTCGCGGGCGGCACCGCTCGTCGCTCCGCCCTCCTGAGCCCTCGGCTCGGGCGTACAAGGGTAGCGGATACCCTGGAGGAGGCCGCTCACACCAAGGCCTCGCCACCACCTGCATCGCTGCTTCGTCGCGGCGGTGAACCGGCCTCTTCTTCGGCGGAAGCGGCCCTGGATCATCGCGGGGGGCCTTTCCTTTCTCTTCAGCAGAGAACCTTCGGATGGGCGCCATTGCTGCTAGCGGTGGATCAAGGAGGAAGAAGCAAGTGAACCAAGAAGAGATGGGCGACGGGGGCTCCGCCCCCCTCCCCATTTATAGCGGAAGAAGGCCAACCGGCGCCTCCCACGATCACAGGTAATGATGATTTTCCTTGCATGTCGCAGGGACTTGTCAAATCGAGCAGTTGCCGAGACAGCGTGGGGAAGTGGAGACGCCCACGTCCAATCAACCGCCACGCGTCGACCAAGGCTGCATGCTTTTGGGGCCCGCGGTGCTCCGCGCTTGACCTTTGCCTTCGCCTCGAAGCTAAGCCCGAGTGCACCTTGGGCTCGGGGGCTACTGTCGGCATTCTGGGAACGAGGGTCCTCAGACTTGCCTGCCTGCGGCCCACAGCGTGGCTATGCGAGCAGGCCTGTATGGCCCATCTTCATCAACAAAGCATTCAAGACCCTCGCGAGGGGCCAAGCCTCGCGAGGCGGACGACGCAAGACCTCCTCAGGAGCGGCCTCACCAGGCTGCCTCGCGAGGAGCACAGGTATCATGGCGGGGCAAACCTCACGAGGCTCACGTGACGTGAGCCATGACGATCGACACCAGGCGGGCGCCAGCGCGCGTAGTGTCCTTGTTTCCTCTTTGGTGCCAAGGGAGCAAGCGCAGGCGCGGAGTACCGAGGCATCAGGCAAAGATTTCCATATCAGTGCAACAAGACCAAGACCAGCAGGCCAGCAGGACGGAGGTCACCGTGGAGCCCAAGACGGCGTCATCACCCGAGCCCTTTCGCGGGCGAAGACCGCTTTTGTCAGGATAGCTTGTACTAGCTGTCCCCTTTCAAATTGGCCGCCATTGTTGGCTCCCTTCCCACTCAATATTTGGGGAGAGGACCAGGGCCTATATAAGTAGAACTAGCCACCACCAAAGAGGGCAGCTAGATCTCATCTGATCGAGAGCCAACCCTTAGCCACACACCGAACTGAAGAACGCCTCAACCTCAGGAGGTCGTTCTTCCCCTTGTACTGTTCTTCATCAGCCCAAGAGGCAATCCACCACCACACACTGGAGTCGGGTATTACACCGCAACGGTGGCCCGAACCAGTACAAATCTTGTGTCCCTTGTGCTGTGAGTTCGTCGAGTTCGTCCGCGAGATCATAGCGAGCTAGGGCGTGGATCGGTAGGAGGGAAAGAACTTCGCGCGCACCCCAGAGTTCGAACCTTAAGGGTTTTGCCGGAACCCCAGATCCGACACCGGCTTTTGTAATAGGGGGTCGAATTTTCGAGTTAAGAATAGACAGGGAAAAGGTCCCATGTCGGGGACGCTAATATCGCTTGTTTTGCTTGCTGATTCGCAAGAATCTGTTGTGTTTTTTGTGGATTAGATCTAATCTGCTCAACAATCAAAATTATCTGTTGGTTCTATCGTTCGCCGTGAAAGATTGGGCCAAAAACCTTAGGATCTCTACTCGGTCTGTATCAACATATAAATATACTATTCTAGAAATCTTTTGTGATTGTGAGCCCTCATCAAAATATTATATGCCAAAATTGTTGACGTTGGACAAGGAAGACAACTTAATGGTTTATGTTTGTGTATATTCACATAGAAGTCATATTGTCATAGATCCTTCAACATGTGGTGCTTGCCCCCTATCTTTGCTAGCCAAAAACTCCGCACTAGGTAGAGATACTACTTGTGCATCCAAAAACCCTTAAACCCAAATCTTATTTTCAAGTGTCCACCATACCTCCCTAGGGATTGAGCAATATCCCTCAAGTAAGTTGTCATCAGTGCAAAAAGGAAATAAAAATTTCTTCTAAATGTGTGAGATCATTTAGTGTAAGAGAAAATTGAGCGTTGCACGAACTTGTGATGGTGAAGAATAAAAGCGACAGACTGCATAATAAAGGTCGCTATCACAAGGGGCAATGTAACATGACGTTCTTTTGCACTAAGGGGTTGAGCATACAAAAAAAATAAGCGCATGGCAACCTCTGCTTCCCTCTGTGAAGGGCCTATCTTTTACTTTTATGTATTTACTTTTATGCAAGGAGTCAAAGTTTTCCTTCTATTCCTTTTTATTTTTCTCCTTTGGCAAGCACCATGTGGTGAGGAAAGATCTAGGCACATATGTCCAGCTTAATATAGATAGCATCAGTTATTATTGTTGACATCACCCTTGAGGTGAGTATGTTGGGAGGCGAAACTATAAGCCGGTATCTTTCTATGTGTCCGATTGAAACGTTTTGCTCATGTGTACGCGGTGAGTGTTAGCAATCATAGAAGACTATATGATGGTTGAGTATGTGGACTTGCCTAAAGGCTCCGACACGTGACCCTTCTAGAAAAGATGATGAATTGCAGTTGCAAAGTTGACTAAGAACATAGTTTGTTGGTTTTTAATAGAGTTTTTGCTTTATACTTCGATTGTGTGATGAATTGTTACTTATTCATGAGACGTATATGATAAAAGTCTTATGTTTAATTTTGTTGCTGTTATAATAATCAACATGATGCTTCTATGTCCGTATTTTTTATCGACACCTCTAACTCAAAGCATGTGGACATGTTTTTCGATTCCGGTTTTCGCTTGAGGACAAGCAAGGTCTAAGCTTGGGGGAGTTGATACGTCCATTTTGCATCATGTTTTCTTACTGTTATTTATAATGTTTTAATCCATAATAATGTTTTTTGGAGTAATTCTAATGCCTTTTCTCTCATAATATGCAAGGTATACACAAAGAGGGAGAATTCTGACAGCTAGAAATCTGGACCGGAAAAAGCTACGCCAGGCTACCTATTCTGCACAACTCCAAATGAGGTGAAACTTCATGAGGATTTTTTATGGAATATATGAGAATTATTGGAGCAAATAACTACCAGAGGGGGCTCACGAGGTGGGCACAACCCACCTGGGCGCGCCAGGCAGCCCAGGCGCGCCCTGGTGGGTTGTGCTCACCTAGGCCCACCTCTGGTGCCCTTCTTCTGGTATATATGTCATTTTGACCTAGAAAAAATAAGGAGAGGACTTCCGTGACGGAGTGCCGCCGCCTCGAGGCGGAACTTGGGCAGGAGCACTTTTGCCCTCCGGCAGAGTGATTCTGCCGAGGGAACTTCCCTCCCAGAGGGGGAAATCATCACCATCATCATCACCAACAACTCTCCCATCTTGGGGAGGGCAATCGCCATCAACATCTTCAATAGCACCATCTCATCTCAAACCCTAGTTCATCTCTTGTGTTCAATCTTGTTACCGGAACTATAGATTGGTGCTTGTAGGTGACTAATAGTGTTGATTACATCTTGTAGTTGATTACTATATGGTTTATTTGGTGGAAGATTATATGTTCAGATCCAATATGCTATTTAATACTCATCTGATCATGAGCATGTTTATCATTTGTCAGTAGTTACTTTTGTTCTTGAGGTCCGGGAGAAATCATGTTGCAAGTAATCATGTGAACTTGATATGTGTTCGATATTTTGATAGTGCGTATGTTGTGATTCCCTTAGTGGTGTCATGTGAACGTAGACTACATGACACTTCACCATATTTGGGCTTAAGGGAATGCATTGTGGAGTAGAAATTAGATGATGGGTTGCGAGAGTGATAGAATCTTAAACCCCAGTTTATGCGCTATTCCGTATGGGACCGATTGGATCCAAAAGTTTAATGCTATGGTTAGAATTTATTCTTAATACTTTTCTCGTAGTTGTGGATGCTTGTGGGAGGGTTAATCATAAGTAGGAGGTTTGTTCAAGTAAGAACAGCACCTAAGCACCGGTCCACCCACATATCAAATTATCAAAGTAGCGAACACAAATTGAACCAACATGATGAAGGTGACTAGATGAAATTCCCGTGTACCCTCAAGAATGCTTTGCTTATCATGAGAGACCATTTTGGCCTGTCATTTGCCTCAAAAGGATTGGGCTACCTTGCTGCACTTCTATTACTACTATCGTTACTTGCTCGTCACAAATTATCTTGCTATCAAACTACTCTGCTACTTATAATTTCAGCACTTGCAGACATTACCTTGCTGAAAACCACTTGTCATTTCCTTCTGCTCCTTGTTGGGTTCGACAATCTTACTTATCAAAAAGAGCTACAATTGATCCCCTATACTTGTGGGTCACAAGATTCCATGGAGGGCTCCACCCACGAAGGGTCCACGAAGAAGCAACCTTGTCTATCCCACCATGGCCATCGCCCACGTAGGACTTGCCTCACTCGAGTAGATCTTCATGAAGTAGGCAATATCCTTGCCCTTACAAACTTCTTGGTTCAACTCCACAACTTGACGGAGGCTCCAAAGTGACACCTAACCAATCTAGGAGACACCACTGTCCAAATGGTAATAAATGGTGTGTTGATGATGAACTCCTTGCTCTTTTGCTTCAAATGATAGTCTCGTCAACACTCAACTCTCTCTCTCATAGATTTGGATATGGTGGAAAGATGATTTGAGTGGAAAGAAAATTGGGGAAGGCTAGAAATCAAGATTCTTGTGGTAGGATTAGAATATGTTGATCTCAACACATGAGTAGGTGGTTCTCTCTCATAAAATGTATACTGGAAGTGTAGGCATGCTCTGATGGCTCTCTCACTAATGGAGAAGGGGGTGGAGGGGTATATATAGCCTCCACACAAAATCCAACCGTTACACACATTTGACCCAACTCGGTCAGACGGATAGACGAACTCGGTGAGACCAATTAGTTCAAAATGTGAACGTTAGGAATCTCGGTGGGACCGACTGGAACAACTCGATGGGACCGATGTGCTAGGGCTTTAGGGCGAACATCATCTCGGTGGCACCGATTGCATCAACTCGGTAAGACCGAAGTGAAGCAATAAGGCAACAGAGTGAATGTCAAGCCAACTCGGTGAGACCGGTCGCATAAGTTGGTGAGACTGTAATAAATGCAACAAGTCATAGAGCGTGGACAAGGCCATCTCGGTGAGACCGAGACCCGTATCGATGAGACCGAACTGTTCGGGTTTCTGGCAGTGGCTATGTCATATGAACTCGGTGGCGCTAGATAGAATGAGTCGGTGGGGCCGAGTTGGAGTTTAGGGTTTTGATGTATTTGGATGTAGAACGTGGTTGAGGGCTTTGGAGCAATATCACTAAGCATTTGAGCAAGCAAGCCATTAAACACCACCTCATCCCCTTTAAATAGTATTGGCTTTCCTATGGACTCAATGTGATCTTGCATCACTTAAAATAAAATGAAGAGTCTTGAGCTTTTGCTAATATGGGTCCATAGCATTTTGAGGGGTCCACATTTCTAGTCCATGCCATGCCGTTCACTGAACTTACTGAAATATTAATATTGAATGGATATTAGTTCAATGAGCTATATGTTGTTATGAATTACCAAGGCCACCTGGCGATTAGTTGCACTTTCATTACGACACCCAGACTTTTTGAGTATGTGTTCACTGACAGAACTGTTCTCCTCCATCTTACAGCTATAGAACTTGTTGGAGACTTCATATCTCTCTACCCAGGCATTAGCTTGAAATGTCAACTTCGGCTCTTGGAACATCTCATATGCTCCATGGCGTTCAAAACATCTTTGAAGTCCCGGTTCTAAGCTGTAAAGCATGGCACATTGAAGTATCGAGTAGTCATCAGATCGAGCCTGCCAGATGTTCATAATATCTGGATCAGCTCCTGCAGCAGGTCTGTCACCTAGCAGTGCATCAAGGACATAATTATTCTGTGCAGTAATGAGGATAATCCTCAAGTTACGGACCCAGTCCGTGTAGTTTCTACCATCATCTTTCAACTTAGCTTTCTCTGGGAACGCATTAAAATTCAAGGGAACAGTAGCACGGGCCATTTATCTGCAACATAGATTTGCAAATACTATCAGGACTAAGTTCATTATAAATTAAGTTCAATTAATCAAATTACTAATGAACTCTCACTTAAATTAGCATCCCTCAAGTTATCTAAGTGATACATGATCCAAATCAACTAACCCATGTCCGATCATCAAGTGAGATGGGGTAGTCATCAATGGTGAACATCTCCATGTCGATCGTATCTACTATATGACTCATGTTTGGCCTTTCGGTCTCCGGTATTCCAAGACCATGTCTGTACATGCTAGGCTCGTCAAGTTTATCCCAAGTACTATGCTTGTGCAAAACTAGCTTACACCCGTTGTATGTGAACGTAGAGTCTATCACACCCGATCATCACGAGGTGCTTCAAAACGACGAACTTTAGCAATGGTGCGTACTCGGGGACAACACATTTATCTTGAAATTAAGTGAAGGGATCATCTTATAATGCTACTGTCATTCTAAGCAAAATAAGATGCATAAAGGATAAACATCACATGCAATCAAAATATGTGACATGATATGGCCATCATCATCTTGTGCTTTTGATCTCCATCTCCAAAGCATCGGCATGATCTCCATCATCACCGGCATGACACCTTGATCTCCATCGTTGTGTCGGGGTCATCTCGCCAACTATTGCTTCTAAAACTATTGCTAATGCATAGCGATAAACTAAAGCAATTACATGGCGCTTAGGTGATTGATACACTGGTCATACAATAATTAAAGACAACCCTAAGGCTACTCTCAGTTTTCGTACTCATCGACATGCAAGTCGTGAACTTACTACAAAACATGATTATCTCATACATCAACATATCACATCACATCTTGACCATATCACATCACAACATGCCCTGGAAAAACAAGTTAGACGTCCTCTACTTTGTTGTTGCAAATTTTACGTGGCTGCTACGGGCAACTAGCAAGAATCGTTCTTACCTACGCAAAACCACAAGGGTGATTATCAAGTTGCTATTTAACCTTCTGCAAGGACCGCCGTAGTCAAATTCGATTCAACTAAAGTAGGAGAAACAGACACCCGACAGCCACCATTATGCCGAACAAGTTGCATGTTTGTCAGTGGAACCGGTCTCATGTGTGTGGACATGTAAGGTTGGTCCAGGCCGCTTCATCCCACAATGCTGCCGAATGAAAGTAAGACATTGGTGGGAAGCAATATGAACCTCACCGCCCACAACCCTTTTGTGTTCTACTCGTGCATATCATCTACGCATAGACCTGCCTTTGATACCACTGTTGGTGAACGTTGCATGGAAAACAAAAAAATTCTACGCACACGCTAGATCTATCCATGGAGATGCATAGCGACGAGAGGGGGAGAGAATCTACATACCCTTGTAGATCGCTAAGCGGAAGCATTTATCAATGCGGTTGATGTAGTCGTACACCTTCACGATCCGTCCCGATCAAGTACTGAACATACGGCACCTCCGCGTTCAGCGCACATTCAGCTTGATGACATCCTCACCTTCTCAATCCAGCAAGAGAGGCGAAGTAGTAGATGAGTTCCGGTAGCATGACGGCGTGGTGAAGATGGTGGTGAAACTATCTGCAGGGCTTCGCCAAGCATAACGGACATGGACGGAGGAGGAACTAGAGGGAGAGGGGGCGCCGCCACACCGATTGGTGAATCGTGGTGTCACCCAAGGGCTAGCCCTGCTCCTCTATTTATATGTTGAGCCCTGGGGCCGTTTCTTGGAGAAAGAGCCTCCTCAAAGTCGGTTTGGAACGCAAGGAAGAGTCCTTCTCGGTTTCCAGTACCAGACGCCACGGTCCTTGGCGTCTGGCCCAGACGCCATGGGCCTCGACGTCTGGCCCAGCGCCAGACGCCAGGGTCGCTCGCGTCTGGTCCCTGACCTCTGCAAAACTTCCTTTTGCACCGACCTAAAGCCCCGTGGTCCTTACCCCTTGGCCCAACCATATTGTCCTTTATATCAATCTTTACCTTCCGACCATTCCGGAGCTCCTCGTCATGTACGTGATCTCATCCGGGACTCCGAACAACATTCGGTCACCAACATACATAACTCAGTTAATACTATATTGTCAACGAACGTTAAGCGTGCAGACCCTACGGGTTCGAGAATGATGTAGACATGACCGAGATGCTTCTCCGGTCAATAACCAATAGCGGGATGTGGATGCCCATATTGGTTCCTACATATTCTACGAAAATCTGTATCGATCGAACCTTTATGACAACATACGTAGTTCCCTTTGTCTTTCGGTATGTTACTTGCCCAAGATTCGATCGTCGGTATCTTCATACCTAGTTCAATCTCGTTACCGGCAAGTCTCTTTACTCATTTTGTAATACATCATCTCGTAACTAACTCCTTAGTCACTTTGCTTGCAAGATTCTTTTGATGTTGTATTACCGAGAGGGTCCAGAGATACCTCTCCATCATATGGAGTGAAAAATCCCAATCTCTATTCATGCCAACTCAACAGACACCTTCAGAGATACCTGTAGAGCATATTTATGATCACCCAATTATGTTGTGACGTTTGATAGCACACAAGGTATTCCTTCGGTATCCGAGAGTTGCATGATCTCATGCTCGAAGGAATATGTATTTGACATTAAGAAAGCAGTAGCAATAAACTGAACGATCATATGCTTTGCTAACGGATGGGTCTTGTACATCACATCGTTCTCCTAATGATGTGATCCTGTTATCAAGTGACAACACATGTCTATGGATAGGAAACCTAAACCATCTTTTTATCAACAAGCTAGTCTAGTAGAGGCTCACTAGGGACACGGTATTTGTTTTTGTATCCACACATGTATTTAAGTTTCTGGTCAATATAATTCTAGCATGAATAATAAACCTTTATCATGATTAAGGAAATATAATAATAACCACTTTATTATTGCCTATAGGGCATATTTCCAACAAAAAGAAGGAGGGAAAGGGCCCTCCACCACTGGGGCATAGCGCACTGCCTGGCCCGAGCTGGCCCAGTGGTCCAGCCTGCCCCCCCCCCCCAGCCTTCTCTTCTCCCTCCTCCTTCCACTGCTCGCCCGACCGCGCCTCGTCGTTGCCGCCCAGCCAGCTCACCCCTCCCCCCACACACACACACACCGCGCCGCTACAGCGTCGGCAGGGATAAGATCGCCACCCCGTGACCCCAGTCTAACCCTAGCTCACCCTAGATCTTTTCCCCCTTACCCCCTCGTTCTGCAATGCCCTCCTCGAGCTCGCTCTCTGCTGCCGTCGCCATGGCCCGTCGCTGCCGCGCCACTGACCTTCCCGCACCCACTGGCGTGTCCGCAAGAATCTCGTCCTCGTCTACGTCATCGTACGCCAACCGTTGCAGCTGGAATCCCCTACATCGACGCCGACGCCCTCTTCTTCCACCTCCGGCCAGCGCGTCCCCGACATCGATTCCGTCGCCGTCACCGCATCCCCGACCACCCCGTGAGGCTCCCCATCTCCACTGTGAGCATGCACTCTTCTTCCCGCTTCCTTCCTCTCGATTCCATCGCCGTAGCACCGTCCGTCGCAATCGCGGTGGATGCGTAGGAGCTTCGCTCCGCCCACTACCACCGCTTCCCGCGCTCCTGCACGCGCCCCTAGCTGTTCCTGCCATGCCCTCTGTTGTTGCTAGGGCTACTGTTGCTCGCCTGCTTCTATTGTCGCTGCTGCTGCTTGTCCCGCTTGACTGACCGGAGCTCCGGCCACCGCGTTAGTCACCGCCGTTGCCGCTATGGTCCACCCTTGTTCCAGCCGCTGCGACCATTGGACACGTCGCGTCGTGGGCGTTCATAAGAGCCCAAACACGCATCAATCGGGGCCTTGAGCGTCAATTCCGGCGAGATCCATGCCGCTCCGCCGTGTGTGGCTCGCCGCCGGTGCACTACGGCGTATAGACACCGGCCTGGGCCACGGACATGTGGGCCCACATCATTAGCCAGCTAGCTTAGGCATTAACCCAACCTAGTGACCCACTGACATATGGGCCCCCTACCGCTAATGAAAATCAGTTTAAAATAAACTCTGTTAGTAAAATGTGTCAGTGACAACCCGGTCCCACCTGGTAATTAGTTTAAAGAGAATGTTGTTAAATGGGCTCTATCACTCACAGTGGGGTCCCATTGGTCAGTTGACTGTTGACTAAGCAGTCAATTGGGCCCACTGTTAGCCACACATGCACTTGCCTGGGTAAACTCTCTGTGTGCCCATAGCATTTATATTTAATATTTGTTAATTAATTAATTTAAATCATGTAAATTAGAAAAATCATTTAAACTTTGAAAATTAATAGAAAATAATTTGTAACTCGGTTGAAAATATTTTATATATGAAAGTTTCTCTAAAAAATCCAAAGATTCCGAATATGCAATCTGTTCATCTATCACATGCCCCTACCATGCTGAACATGGAACCGTCCCCCTCTTTTCATCTGTCTGGAAAATGCCAAACACCGGGAAACCCCTCCGGATGTTTTCCCCCATCGTTGATATCGTGTAGTACCGCGTTAGAACACTCCTAGCACTGTGTATTGCCATGTTATGCTTTGTGATGCTTTGTTTCCTTTATATTTATTGTTTCTTCCTCCTCTTATCTCCGATAAACCCCGAGATCGCTGCCGATGCCACTGTGATCGACTACATCAACGACGACCCTTCTTCCTTTTCAGCAGAGCTTCCAGGCAAGCAAACCCCCCATGATCATTCCGATATCGCCCATTCCATTCTCTCTCATGCTTGCATTAGATTTTGCTACTGTTATTGATCGCTCATATTCTGATGCATAGCCTGCTTTCGTAACCTGCTATTGTACCTTACCTACTTATCCTAAGCTTCTTAGTATAGGTTGGATAGTGATCCATTAGTGACCCCTTACCAGTCCCGGTTGCCTCGGCTTGATGACCGATGACTCGATCAACGTGATGGACGTCTAGAGCCCGACACAGCACATCACCCCCCTTAGTTGCTTGGCTCTGCAGAGCTACTATCGAGTGCCGAGGGTGATACCTCGTAATGCACTCCTGGTGATAAATCTCTAGTGTAGCTATTCGGTCATGGTCATCGAGGGTGATTCCTCCTTCACCACTCCCGCTACGACTCTGTCGTGCAACACCTCACGTGTGAACCTCGAGGGTGATTCCTCCTAAGTTTAGCTTGACGATTACAGCGAGTGGAATCCCTCGAGGGTGATTCCGCGGGTTTTCCCCCTTGATGTTTTGGAGATATGGTTACCTTGGCTTTACTTCAGACCTTTGTTAAAGTCGGGTCGGCCCCGAGGGGTTAGCGCGAGAGATACCTGTGAAAGTCGGGCGGGCCCAGAGAGCACCCGCGAGATAATTACGAGGCATGGCCGGGCAGGTAAACCGCCCTAGTGAGAGGGTTGGGTCTGGCCCTTGCCATATTTCCTCGATACGGGGCAACAAGGTCACATGATCGTGAGTCTATGCTCATCTCCGCAAGCTCCCAATACACTAAGGCTTTTGGTATTTGATCTGAGTTGGCCACTAGCCTATACGCACTAACCACCATGCGGGAACAAATATGGGCACTCGGCACACTACTAGGGAAAACCTTATACACAGGAGCTTACTAGTAGCGCTTTTTAAAAGTCAACGCTGCTACTAATTATTAGTAGGGCTTGGCGGCAGAAAGCGCTACTACTATGCACTTACCAGTAGTGTTGTAGGTATAAAACACGCTACTACTATAATTGCCAAACCGTTGCGAGCAGGCCAGGCATACTAGTAGCACTCTTGTGCAAAAAGTGCTACTACTCTGCAACGTAGCAATAGCGCTTTCCTCTGACCAGTGCTATTGCTAAATTTAGCCCCCTCCTATGACCAAAGTTTAGTCCCACCTCGCTCCGTGAACAGAATTTTTACCACCTTAAATTAGGTGCTTCCCAAACTATCACAACCAGTTGGTCTTCATTGAACTCTATGTGTAGGATTTGTGGCAGTATGAATCCTCGCATGTACCTATACAGGCGAAGATTCATACTGACAATTTAGATTTTACACAAAAAGATCGATGATGACCAATGCATTTTTTAATTTGATGCCCTTTTTACATGCGAACGATCATAGCCTTAGTAGTAGCGCTGGTTACGGAAACACGCTACTGCTATTGATCGTAGCAGTAGCGCTTGTTAGGAACAAGCGCTATTGCTATTGATCGTAGCAGTAGCGCTTGTTAGAAACAAGCGCAACCTCTAAAGCCCTTATCCAAAACCGCCCCACGCGCGCGTCCCCTCACTTCCCCCCTCACACTCACATCATATTACATTGCTCCATCGCCGTCGCCACCGTCGCCGTCCCTCCTCCTCCGTCGTCGTCATCCTCCTCCACCCCCAAGGTGCCTCCCTCCTCCTCCCCCTCCTCCTCCCTCCTCCTCCTCCCTCTCCCCCGGCGGCCCCCTCCTCCTCCTCCCTCTTCCCCGGCAGCCCCCTCCTCCTCCTCCCTCTCCGGTGGCCCCTCCTCCTCCTCCCTCTCCGGCGGCCCCCTCCTCCTCCTCCCCCTCCTACTCTCTCCTCCTCCACCTCCTCCTCCCTCCTCCTCCTTCCTCCTCCTCCTCCCACCTCCACCTCGCCCTTTCTGTGAATAGAATAGGAAGTTTTTAGAATTTTTAGATTTTTTTAAGTAAATGTAGGTTTTTAGTATATTCTGTTTTTAGGAAATCTGAATAAGTAATTTGAATAGAATAAAATATGAAATTGAAAAAAATTAGTAAATGTAGGTCTTTTGAATAGAATAGGAAATTTTTAGAAATTTTGAATAAGTAATTTTGAATAGAATATAATATGAAATTGAAAAAATAGGTAAATGTAGGTCTTTTGAATAGACTAGGAAATTTTTAGAAAATTTGAAAGGAATAGGAAATTATAAGTAAATTTGAAAAATTTGAAAAGAATAGGAAATTATAAGTAAATTTGAATAATAAAATTTGAAAAGAATAGGAAATTATAAGTAAATTTGAATAGAATAATCCAATGTAGCTTATGGAGTTTCACTAAGTCCTAAGATGACGATAATAATGTTATTGTTTATATTTTGTTTTTGCAGAGATCAAGGAGCCCCTGCATCATCCCCGCCGCCGTCCCCGTCACCGACCCCCTCCGACCTCAATCGAGGTGAGACTAGCCACCCCATGGTGTTAATTTAATTTAGGTATTTTAGGTGTTCAATCTTAGGATAACATAGTATGAACCCTAGTTATGATCGAAGCATGTTTAAAATGTAGGTTTTTAATTAGGTGTAGTTAATAGAATTTAGGTGTTTTAGGTGACACATTTGTTGTTATTTTTTTAGTTAAAACAATTATTCCCGCATCGACGTCGACGATGCTTATCCCGCATCCTCGTCGTCGACTCGGCGGAGGAGGCCAGCTTGATTAGAGGGGCCATGTCCGGGACTGGGCTCCGCCGGGCTGGTACTAGGAGGTGCTACCTTTCGGGGGGCGTAGCTTGGTGAGGAGCCAGCCCGTCGTTGACCCGAACCTTCTTTGGTGGCGGTCGCGTGGGCCAGTGATGGTGTCGAGGCTTTTAGACACCGCAGAGGTGGTACGTTACCATGTCAGCGAGGAGGACGAGCACGTCCATCGCTACATGGTTGCGTTGGAGGGCAGGTTCGACAATACCTGGCAGGTTCTTCAGGGATCTCACTGGAGCTATGATCCTGTGATGGTTCCTTCTCTTTGGGTGTCCACCGCCCGCGCCGATACCCGTCGGGCGCTACGTTTCTAGCTGTATTAGTGATGCTATATATATGATACTATTCGAGGTGTATTAGTGATAATATTCGACGATGTACGGACGCAAGAGATGATGTAGTTTTGCTTATTGAATGCATGCTAATTTGAACAATAATTTATTGTACGATTTGGTTTTTCTTATTGAATGCTCATATGATGTAGATATAAACATGTATATCTTGTGTTGCTCAAATAGGATATGTGCTTGCCCAAGTGGTCGGCCATGTTTGCAGGTTACACCTCCTATAGTGGCCTATGTTTTGCCGGAGTGTTGATTAATTTCCGTTCCGACAAATTTCAGGCGCTTGATATGTCCCTTTTTAGCAATGGTCATGCCCGATTTTTCTGTGAATTCGGGCATGACTTGTGCTAGAATATGTAGGAAATATCGAGTAGCATGGATTTTCTAGAAAAATAATTAAATGACATTTCGGGTTGACTTTAAGTCTGTTAAGGCTCCATCATTGAAAGTCAAAAAATCAGTGAGGGAGTGTATCCACCATATATGAGAGAGGACGAAGAAGCCCGACTGTTGTCGTGGGGGTCGTTTCTCCTTCTCCGGGTGCTAGACCTTTGTTATGCACTGGGGGAAGGAGGAGTAACGACCATCACTGACGGCCGCAAATGTCAGAGAGGAATCAGTGTGAGAGAGTCTCCACCACATATGAGAGGACGAAAAATCCTGACTGTTGTCGTGGGGGTCGCTTCTCCTTCGTTCTCGTGTGCTAGACATTTTGGTGTAATGCACTCAGGAACGAAAGGAGGAGCTACCATCACCAACGGTCGAATGTATACACCACGCGAGCTGAGAGTTTTCAAGAAAAAGACTCGACAGACCGATAGTCAACCCGTGATGAATAATAATGATCTAATTTAATTTTTGTAGTACATATATTGAATTGTACAAGTTTAACCTTTGAATTATGAACGTAGGAAATGTCGTCATCGGACAACGAAAGTCTCCCGGGGAATGTAGCTGGTGCAACCATGACCGAGGTCTGTGCGACAGGCCTCACCTGGACGAAGATCGGCGCTTCAGCATTAAGCTCCAGGAGACCTTCGATGTTGAAACGGTACGCAACGACAACAAGTGTTTTTTTCGTAATTAAGCATGACTTCAACTATTTCAACGTGTAATTTTCATCTTTTACAATTCGAGTAGCTTATCCCATGCCATGCAAGACGGTATGTCTTGGAGAGGATGGATTTTGAAGACCATGAAAATTTCGAAACAAAGAAAATTCACCTACGGACTCATCATGGTATGGATTTTGAAGTATATCTGTATAATTCTGAGAGCGTAACTCATTTTGGTTGCAAAAATTGGGAAGCACTTTGCAAGATGTATGGTTTTTATGAGGGTATGCTTGTCACCATGGATCTTGGTGATCCTGACATCGACCAAGACAATATGGACATTTGGGTCCTTGTTGATACGCTTCCAGTTCTACCACTATGTGAGTTTCTCAAACATAGTTATTAACTAATTTATATTGTTCATTTCAAAATAGTTGACATCTTATTTCTATTGACAGCTTATTTTCATTGTTCAAACAATGTGTGGAATATGGTAGACAGAACGTACTACACCGATGGCTCTGAGTTAACTTATCAGGAGAAAAATCATCTCGTTGCATTTTGTACTGATCTTGAGAATTACAATATCTATTTAAAACTCCTCCACATTATGGTCAATACGTGCCACTAGTGCATGTGTTGAACTACGGTAACATCCATGGAGATGCCATGGTAAGATTTTTTAGTATTACTACATTTGTGCATCTTTTGCATAAATTCTTTTAAAACTTAACTACATTGCTAACTACGAAGTTATTACTATGTTTTTCAACAGAAAATCCTGAATGATTGTGTGCCTCATCTGATGTATCAGAATGGTCACCTTAATGTTTTGAACATACGACCAGGTCATCCTACGAATCTCACCTGTCCATATCAGATTTCTAAAAGAAGTGGAGACATGAAAATCAAAGAATGGAAAAAATGTATGGACAGTCATAAGGAGGTACTTGGAAGCAACATTGTGCGAAAGGCAAGAATTGAAGATAGGATAATCTCCATTCTTCATAATGGAGAGTCAGGGCCTATCTTGTTTTATGCTATTTTACCTAAGAGAAGGTAGTAGGTCCTAGTTAATAACACTCATGATCATGTGCTAAGAACAACTAAGTAGGATTGGTTAGATGACTATGATGATGATGTGGCATCGAGTAGAAGTTGTATGATCGATGATGATGAGTATGACTTGTTATTATGATACCAATGATGAGTTATTTATTATTATGATCGATGATGCATGATGCTAAGTTGTTATATGAGCATGATTACTTACTATATATAACAGCGGGTGAAATGAACATGGATTAGATTCAAGTGAAGCCAACATGTGGTGCACATCGAAAGTACTACTAATCCAAACTAGATCAAGTAGTACTTTCAACATGAACCACATGTTGCCTCCACTTGAATCAACTCCACTTTCATTTCACCCACTGTTATATATAATAAGTAATCATGGTCATAAAATCATATGATGAAAGTACTGTATATAAAACCACACAATGAAAATAAGCTGTATTTTTTAAAATATAGGAAAATTTAGCAGCAACGCCTTTTAGAACAAGCGCTACTGCTACTTACAAGTAGCAGTAGCGCTCCCTTTCCAGCGCTACTACTACTAGTTAGCTGCAGCTCCTTAGTGGTAGCGCTGGACCCAGTGCTACTGCTATGCATATTTCAAGCGCTACTACTAGGGTTTTCCCTAGTAGTGGCATCCCGGAGCGCTTAGGATGTAGACTGGCGTGGACCTCTCTCTGGAGCCTAGGTAAGACTACGACGTGCTTATCTTCCATGACCAAGGAAAGTGTGTCCGGCTAGAGTAATCAAGCGTGTTGGGTAATGTGGTGCACCTCTGCAGGGAAATTATCTATTCAAATAGCCGTGTCCACGGTAACGGATACTCGGATTTGTATCCCTATCTATTATAACTAGAAATGGATACTTGAGATATGAGATGGATATGTTGGCTCCGGGATTGGTTTCTCGAAAGGAGCCGAGGAAGGATCTCTGGGAGTTAATACTACAACATGTTGTTAATTATAAAATGATATTCTATACTCTTCTCAGTGCTGCAAGATGCTTGAAAATGCTAGTCTTTGATAGGCTAGGCCTTCCCCTCTATTCTGGCATTCTGCAGTTGAAGATGCTTGTCTTCGCTAGGCTAGGCCTTCCCCGCTATTCTGGCATTCTGCAGTTCATTCCACAGATACATCCCTTCCCTTGATACCAATGCATACTTAGTATAGATCTGATGCTTGCGAGTACTTTGGATGACTACTCATGGTTTCTTTGCTACCATTTTGCCCCCTTTTCCATTCTTCCCGGTTGTTGCGACCAGATGGTGGATCCTAGGAGTCAGATGCCACTGTTGACGACTTCTACTACCCCGTCGGAGCCTGCTACTACGTGGAGACCGCCGACGACCAAGAGTAGTGAGGAGGTCCCAGGCAGGAGGCCTTGCCTTTTCGATATGTATCTTGTTTATGCTTGCCTTCCTAAGGCAGTCTTGTTTAACTTATGTGTGTACTCATATATAGTTTCTTCCGCTGACTCTTCTGTTCGAGCTTATGTATTCGAGCCCTCGAGGCCCCTGGCTTGTAATACGAACCTTGTATTATTTTAATTTGTGTCTAGAGTTGTGTTGTGATATCTTCCCATGAGTCTCTGATCTTGATCATACACGTTTGCGTGTATGATTGAATTGGGGCGTCACGGTTTCTCTATTTATAGGAATTATCAGCGATGGAATCACACAAAATGGAGTTACAATGGGCCCACAATCCACTTGGGCACCATCGCCCCCAAGGCACGCCCAAGTGGCTTGTGTTCGCATCATGGCTCTTCTGGTCCTCCCAGTAAGGTTCGGGGGTCTCTTTGTTGGGAATTGTTGCATGGAAAACAAAAAATATTCTACGCACACGCAATGATCTAACCATAGAGATGCATAGCAACGAGGGGAAGAGAGTGTCTACGTACCCTCGTAGACCGTAAGCGGAAGTGTTTCACAACGCGGTTGATGTACTCGAACTTCTTCGCACTTCAACCGATCAAGTACCGAACGCACGGCACCTCCATGTTCTACACACATTCAGCTCGGTGACGTCCCTCACCTTCTTGATCCAGCAAGATGTCGAGGTAGTAGATGAGTTCCGTCAGCATGACATCATGGTGACGGTGATTGTGAAGTGATATCCGCAGGGCTTTGCCTAAGCACTACGAAAATATGACCAAGGGTGTAAACGGTGGAGGGGGGCGCTGCACATGGCTAACAATTGTCTGGGGTGTGCTAGGCGTCCCCCTCCCACATATATATAGGTGGAAGGGAGGGAGGAGCAGCCATAGGAGGCGCCCAAGTAGGAGGAATCCTACTTGGAGTCCCTCCCAAGCCGCCCCCCTGCTATATATAACCCAGAGGGAAGGAAAGAGCGGGGGGAGGGAAGGAAGGGGGCATCCTAATCCACACTTTCCTTTCCCTTCTCCCCTTTCCTTCTCCTCCTTAGGCCGGCCCATATGGGGGGCGCACCAGCCCCTTGTGGCTGTTGCGTTTCCCCTCTTGGCCCATAAGTCCCATATCTTTTGTCGTGGGTGCCCGGAACCCCTTCCGGTGACCCGGTAAGTACCAGGTACCCCCCGAAACACTTCCGGTGTCCGAATACCATCGTCCTATATATCAATCTTTACCTCTCGACCATTTCGAGACTCCTCGTCATGTCTGTGATCTCATCCGGGACTCCGAACAACATTCGGTCACCAAATCACATAACTCATATAATATTATATCGTCATCGAACGTTAAGCGTGCGGACCCTATGGATTCGAGAACTATGTAGACATGACCGAGACACCTCTCCGGTCAATAACCAATAGCAGAACCTGGATGCCCATATTGGATCCTACATATTCTACGAAGATCTTTATCGGCCAAACCGTTATGACAACATACGTAATTCCCTTCGTCCATTGGTATGTTACTTGCCCGAGATTCGATCGTCGGTATCTTCATACCTAGTTCAATCTCATTACCGGCAAGTCTCTTTACTCGTTCCTTAATACATCATCTCATGACTAACACCTTAGTATTTTACTTGCAAGCTTGTGATGTGTATTACCGAGAGGGCCCAGAGATACCTCTCCGATACTCGGAAAGACAAATCCTAATCTCGATCTACGCCAACTCAACAAACACCTTCGGAGATACCTGTAGAGCATCTTTATAATCACCCAGTTATGTTGTGACGTTTGATTGCACATAAGACATTCCTCCGGTATCCGGGAGTTGCATAATCTCATAGTCGAAGAAATATGTATTTGACCTGAAGAAAGCAATATCAATAAAACTGAACGATCATTATGCTAAGCTAACGGATGGGTCTTGTCCATCACATCATTCTCCTAATGATGGGATCCCTTTATGAAATGACAACTCATGTCTATGGTTAGGAAACCTTAACCATCTTTGATCAACGAGCTAGTCTAGTAGAGGCTTACTAGGGACACGGTATTTGTCTATGTATTCACACATGTATTTAAGTTTGCGATCAATACAATTCCAGCATGAATAATAAACCTTTATCATAAATAAGGAAATATAAAATAACAACTTTATGATTGCCTCTAGGTAATATTTCCTTCAGTCTCCCACTTGTACTAGAGTCAATAATCTAGTTCACATCGCTATGTGATTAACACCAATAGTTCACATCGCCATGTGATTAACACCCATAGTTCACATCGCCATGTGACCAACACCCAAAGGTTTACTTGAGTCAATAATCTTGTTCACATCGCCATGTGATTAACACCTAAAGAGTACTAAGGTGTGATCTTGATTTGCTTATGAGAGGGGTTTAGTCAACGGGTATGCCATATTCAGATCCGTATGTATTTTTGCACATTTCTATGTCTACAATGCTCTGCATAGAGCTACTCTAGCTAATTGCTCCCACTTTCAATATGTATCCAGATTGAGACTCAGAGTCATCTAAATCGGTGTCAAAACTTGCATCGACGTAACCCTTTACGACGAACTCTTTATCACCTCCATAACCGAGAAATACTTCCTTAGTCCTCTTAGGTAACTAAGGATAATTTTGACCGCTGTCCAGGGATCTACACCTGGATCATTATTGTACCCCTTTGACAAACTCATGGCAAGGTACACAGTAGGTCTGGTACACAGCATCGCAGAATCTATGGCTGAGGCATAGGGAATGACTTTCATTCTCTCTCTTCCTTCTGCCGTGATCGAACTTTGAGTCTTACTCAACATCACACCTTGTAACACAGGCAAGAACCCTTTCTTTGACTGATCCATTTTTAACTTCTTCAAAACTTTATGAAGGTATGTGCTTTGTGAAATTCTATTAAGCTTCTCGATCTATCCCTATAGATCTTGATGCCCAATATATAAGGAGCTTCACTGAGGTCTTTCATTGAAAAACTTCTTGTTCAAGTATCCTTTTATGCTATCCAGAAATTCTATATCATTTCCAATCAATAATATGTCATCCACATATAATATCAGAAATGCTACAGAGCTCCCACTCACTTTCTTGTAAATACAGGCTTCATCATAAGTCTTTTGACATAAGTGTCGCAACCCCAAACTTTAAGAAACGACAACTTAGGTTTCTTCCCAAACCATAGTTCATACAGTGTCGTCTCAACGCATTTAGATGGTGCCATATTTAACGTGAATGTGGCTGTCTCTAATGAATAACCCTAAAACGATGGTGGTAAATCAGTAAGAGACATCATAGAACGCACCATATCCAATAAAGTACGGTTACGACGTTCGGATACACCATTAGGCTGTGGTGTTCCAAGTGGCGTGAGTTGTGAAACAATTCCACATTGTTTTAAATGAAGGCCAAACTCATAACTCAAATATTTGCCTCCACGATCAGATCGTAGAAACTTTATTTTCTTGTTACAATGATTCTCCACTTCACTCTGAAATTCTTTGAACTTTTCAAATGTTTCAAACTTGTGTTTCATCAAGTAGATATACCCGTACCTACTCAAATCATCTGTGAAGGTCAGAAAATAATGATACCCACCGCGTGCTTCAACACTCATCGGACCGCATACATCGGTATGTATTATTTCCAATAAGTCATTAGCTCGCTCCATTGTTCCGGAGAAGGGAGTTTTAGTCATCTTGCCCATGAGGCATGGTTCGCAAGTATCAAGTGATTTTGAAAGTCCATCTGCATGGAGTTCTTAATGCATTTTACACCGATATGACCTAAATGGCAGTGCCACAAGTATGTTGCACTATCATTATCAACTTTGGATATTTTGCATCAATATTATGAATATGTGTATCACTACGATCGATATTCAGTAAACCATTCACATTGGGTGTATGACCATAGAAGGTTTTATTCATGTAAATAGAACAACAATTATTCTCTGACTTAAATGAATAAACGTATTGCAATAAACAATATCTAATCATATTCATTCTCAACGCAAACACCAAATAATATTTATTTAGGTTCAGTACTAATCCCGAAGGTAGAGGGAGTGTGCGATGGTGATCATATCAACCTTGGAATCACTTCCAACACACATTGTCACCTCACTTTTAACTAGTCTCTGCAACTCCTGTTTCGAGTTACTAATCTTAGCAATTGAACCGGTATCAAATACCTAGGGGTTACTACGAAAACACTAGTAAAATACACATCAATAGCATGTATATCAAATATACCTTTGTTCACTTTGCCATCCTTCTTATCCGCCAAGTATTTGGGCAGTTCCACTTCCAGTGACCATTTCCTTCGCAGTAGAAGCACTCAGTTTCAGGCTTGGGTCCAGCTTTGGGCTTCTTCACGGTAGTGGAAACTTGCTTGCCATTCTTCTTGAATTTCCCTTTCCTTCCCTCGCCCTTTTTCTTGAAACTAGTGGTCTTATTAACCATCACCACTTGATGCTCTTTCTTGATTTCTACCTTCGC
The DNA here is from genome assembly GCF_018294505.1 of Triticum aestivum. Taxonomy (NCBI): domain Eukaryota; kingdom Viridiplantae; phylum Streptophyta; class Magnoliopsida; order Poales; family Poaceae; genus Triticum; species Triticum aestivum. Next base: position 172,403,300 of record NC_057805.1, on the reverse strand, counting down.
CGATTTCAGCATCGCGAAGAGCTTGGGAATCGTTTTTGTCATCCCTTGCATATTATAGTTCATCACGAAGTTCTAGTAGCTTGGTGATAGTGACTAGAGAACTCTATCAATCACTATGTTATCTGGAAGATTAACTCCCACTTGATTCAAGCGATTGTAGTACCCAGGAATTCTGAGTACATGCTCACTGGCTGAGCTATTCTCCTCCATTTTTTAGGAAAAGTACTTGTCAGAGGTCTCATACCTTTCGACACGGGCATGAATCTGAAATACCAATTTTCAGCTCTTGGAACATCTCATATGCTCCATGGCATTCAAAACATTTTTGAAGTCCCGGTTCTAAGCCATAAAGCATGGTGCACTAAACTATCAAGTAGTCATCATATCGAGCTTGCAAAACGTTCATAACGTCTGCATCTGCTCCTGCAACAGGTATGTCACCTAGTGGTGCATCAAGAACATAATTCTTCTATGCAGCAATGAAGATAATCCTAAGACCATGGACTCAGTCACCTAGTGGTGCATCAAGAACATAATGCTTCTGTGCAGCAATGAGGATAATCCTCAGACCATGGACCCAGTCCGCATCATTTCTACTATCATCTTTCAACTTAGTTTTCTCTAGGAACATATCAAAAATATATAGGAGCTATATCGCGAGCTATTGATCTACAACATAGATATGCAAAACTCTTAGGTTTGACCTGGACTGGCTGTACCTAGCAATGGTGGTGTTCTTACATCATTCCTTTGTTGAAGGCATTGTTTGGAGCTTGCTCGGACTTCCTCTTCAGGGTGAAAACCCAAGATTTAACCCTTCGTGGGTGGATCTGGTGATGGCGGCGCTCGTGTGCCGTTCCCTTCCTGAAGGTGTCGTTGTCGAAGCACTTTCCCAATGTCCGGTTTCTGTCATTGATGGTCGTTGATGATTTTGTTCATTGCTGCATGTTATAGCTCACTACAGGATTTTGGAGTTCACATTTTTTTCAGTTTTGGTGTGTATGCGTTAGTGTTTGCTATGTGCATCCTAGTTATGCAGAGGCCGGATGTGAGTTCATGATGATTTGTATTCTCTTGATGCAACATTATGAGTTAATAAAAATACATCCTTTATCGAAAAAGATATGCAAAACTATCAAGACTAAGTTCATGCTAAATTAAGTTCAATTAATCAAATTACTAAAGAACTCCCACTTAAATAGACATCCCTCAAGTCATGTAAGTGATACGTGATCCAAATCAACAAACCCATGTCCGATCATCACATGAGATGGGGTAGTCATCAATGGAGAACATCTCTATGTTGATCATATCTACTATATGACTCATATTCAACCTTTCGGTCTTCAGTGTTCCGAGACCATGTCTGTACATGCTAGGATCGTCAAGTTTAACCCAAGTATTCTGCATGTTCAAAATTATCTTACACCCATTGTATGCAAACGTAGAGTCTATCACACCCGATCATCACATGGTGGCTCGAAACGACGAACTGTAACAACGGTGCACACTCAGGGAGGACACTTTTATCTTGAAATTAGATGAAGGTATCATCTTATAATGCTACCGCCATTCTAAGCAAAATAAGATGCATAAAAGATAAAAATCACATGCAATCGAAATATGTGACATGATATGGCCATCGTCATCTCATGCTTTTGATCTCCATCTCCAAAGCATCGTCATGATATCCATCGTCACCGGCTTGACACCTTGATCTCCATAGTTGCGTCGTGGTCGTCTTGCCAACTATTGCTTTTATAACTATAGTGATAAAGTAAAGCAATTGCATGGCCTTTGCATTTCATACAATAAAGAGACAACCATAAGGCTCCTGCCGGTTGCCGATAACTTACAAAACATGATGATCTCATACGATAATGTTTATCACATCATGTATTGACCATATCACATCACAACATGCCCTGCAAAAACAAGTTAGACGTCCTCTACTTTGTTGTTGCAAGTTTTGCGTGGCTGCTATGGGCTTCTAGCAAGAACCGTTCTCACCTACGCAAAAACCAGAACGGTGTTTCATCAAGTTTGCTGTTTTAACCTTCTTCAAGGACCGGCCATAGTCAAATTTGATTCAACTAAAATAGGAGAAACAGACACCCGCCAGCCATCTTTATGCAAAAACTAGTTGCATGTCTATCGGTGGAACCGGTCTCATGTGCATGGACATGTAAGGTTGGTCTGGGCCGTTTCATCCCACAATATCACCAAATCAAAATAAGACGTTGGTGGTAAGCAGTATGACTATCACCGCCCACAACTCTTTGTGTTCTACTCGTGCATATTATCTACGCATAGACCTGGCTCGGATGCCACTGTTGGGAATTGTTGCATGGAAAACAAAAACATTTCTATGCACATGCAATGATCTAACAATGGAGATGCATAGCAACGAGGGGAAGAGAGTGTCTACCTACCCTCGTAGACCGTAAGCGGAAGTGTTTCACAACGCGGTTGATGTAGTCGAACTTCTTCGCGCTTCAACCGATCAAGTACCGAATGCACGGCACCTCCGCGTTCTGCACATGTTCAGCTCGGTGACGCCCCTCGCCTTCTTGATCCAGCAAGACATTGAGGTAGTAGATGAGTTCTGTCAGCACGACAGCATGGTGATAGTGATGGTGAGGTGATCTCTGCAGGGCTTCGCCTAAGCACTACAAAAATATGACCGGGGGTGTAAACGATGGAGGGGGCGCCGCACACTGCTAACAATTGTCTCAAGTGTGCTAGGCGCCCCATACCACATATATATAGGTGGGAGGGAGGGAGGAGCATCCATAGGAGGCACCCAAGTAGGAGAAATCCTACTTGGAGTCCCTCCCAAGCCGCCCCCTGCCATATATAACCGAGAGGGAAGGAAAGAGGGAAGGAAAGAGGGGGGAGAGGGAAGGAAGTGGGAATCCTAATCCACACTTTCCTTTCCCTTCTCCCCTTTCCTTCTCCTCCTTAGGCCGGCCCATATGGGGGCGCACCAGCCCCTTGTGGCTGGTGCATTTCCCCTCTTGGCCCATAAGGCCCATATCTTTTGTCGGGGCTGCCCGGAACCCCTTCAAGTGACCCGATAAGTACCCGGTACCCCCCGAAACACTTACGGTGTCCGAATACCATCATACTATATATCAATCTTTACCTCTCGACCATTTCGAGACTCCTCGTCGGGTCCATGGTCTCATCCGGGACTCCGAAAACATTTGGTCACCAAATCACATAACTCATATAATACTATATCGTCATCGAACGTTAAACGTGCGGACCCTACGGGTTTGAGAACTATGTAGACATGACCGAGACACCTCTCCGGTCAATAACCAATAGCGGAACCTGGATGCCCATATTGGCTCCTACATATTCTACGAAGATCTTTATCGGCCGAACCGTTATGACAACATACGTTACCTTTGTCCCTCGGTATGTTACTTGCCCGAGATTCGATCGTCGGTTTCTTCATACCTAGTTCAATCTCGTTACCGGCAAGTCTCTTTACTCGTTCCATAATACATCATCTTGTGACTAACTCCTTAGTAGTTTGCTTGCAAGCTTATGATGTGTATTACCGAGAGGGCCCAGAGATACCTCTCCGATACTCGGAGTGACAAATCCTAATCTCGATTTATGCCAACTCAACAAACACCTTCGGAGATACCTGTAGAGCATCTTTATAATCACCCAGTTACGTTTTGACATTTGATAGCACACAAGGCATTCCTCCGGTATCCGGGAGTTGCATAATTTCATGGTCGAAGGAATATGACATGAAGAAAGCAATATCAATAAAACTGAACGATCATTATGCTAAGCTAACGGATGGGTCTTTTCCATCAGATCATTCTCCTAATGATGTGATCCCGTTATGAAATGACAACTCATGTCTATGGTTAGGAAACCTTAACCATCTTTGATCAACGAGCTAGTCTAGTAGAGGCTTACTAGGGACACGGTATTTGTTTATGTATTCACACATGTATTTAAGTTTCCGATCAATACAATTCTAGCATGAATAATAAACCTTTATCATGTATAAGGAAATATAAAATAAAAACTTTATTATTGCCTCTAGGACATATTTCCTTCACTCTTTTGTTCCAAAAAAACGTCAAAAAGATTCAACGCATCCGAGAACTTTTATTTGACACAAAAAACAACATCACAGTAGTTCTGCTGAAAATAGCGTCAGTCCGGGTTAGTTCCATTAAAATCATACCGAAACCATATAAAATTCTTATAAGCATGGCATGAATACTTCATAAATTATAGATACGTTGGAGACATATCAATAAGTGATGTCCAATTGTGTAATAATTTTCTGATATAGTTTTCCTTTCATTACTAACACGCCAAGCGTATCTCTGCTATTAAAGGGGAGTTGGTTCCGTCGCCTCCACTCCTGTTAATCCCCTTCCACCATAGACATGTCCTCCCATCGGTTTTTACTGCTGGTTTTATCCGGTTTCCTTTCAAAACTCTTCCCACTATTTTTCAGCACGAAGCATTTCCTCTTTTCCTTCGTTTTGGCCCTTAATGAATCAAAAGCACACAGATTCTTTCGCCTCCACATAAAGGAATCAAACCATACGGCTAAAAGGAATCAAATCATAACTTGCCATTTCCCAAAAAAACGACATAACTAAATCAAACATTTTTATATCTTTCCTTAGCAAAACAAATCCCGATCTCCCACCACATCATCTACCCCTTCTCCTCTCTCCTATGCCCTAACCGCACGCCGACATGGCTTCATGTCGAGCCAAAGGCATCCGCTACTCACCCACGTTGATGACTAGCCGCGTGCGCTTAGTCCTGGGCCTCCTACCACGGCCGGAACGGGTTGTCGATGGCCCACGTCCGGGCATTCCTTTGCATCCTCAATGAACTCCTCCTGATGCCTCAGCCCTACCACCCGCGTCGCACCGCCAAGGATCTTTCCGCCGCCATAGCCAGCTATGTGCTCGTGCTAACCCACGCCCGGGCCTCTGCCACGTCCGGTCTCGAGGTGGCGCACATGGTGGCCGAGCGGTGGGCGACACCATGACTGCATCATCCTTTGTCTTCCTCAAGGTTGCCGTCCTCGCCGATGCCACCGCTGCCACAACTATGTAGTCTTCCTCCTCCTCGTACAAGGCAAGGTTGGTGCTAGCAGACGTCTATAGGACAACCGCCGCGAGCGAGGATGCATACATGGACGCAGCGAGGTTGCAGATGCTAAAGCAGTGCGCCTAGGAGATGAACAGTGAGAAGGTGTTCAAGATCCTCTTGCCCACCAAGGTCTCTCTATACAACATCCACATGCCAATTTAATTTCATATTGCTACACACACAATTACTCAAGAGATCTCAGGGTGAAAGGACTGTTGCAATAAGACTTGCTTGCTGGCAAAGATTAAGGTAATTAGGACTCCCAAAGATAAAAGTAACTAGGACTCCCATTGAATAGTATGTGTGCGATGGATCTTTTCAACTTTGCTTCCTATTCAATCCATATTTCGTGAGATAATCTCTTATTTTGATTTTATTTTTTCCTTATGGATTTCAAGATAGGAGGGCAGCTCCGCGCGTGGGGGTGGGGGCAGGGGTCGACGAGCAAGGTGATGATGTTCTGTCTACTTTTGTGTAGTTTGTTAGGGAGAAGTCGCACTGATTTCTCTATATATTTTCTATCTGCAGAGAAATTAGTCAAAGGCAGGCTTCAGTTAAGACTGATGTAAAACCGGTTGAACAATGCCAACATTTCATAGTTGTGTGTCATTTAGAGCTGCCTAAATTCATATCACCCAGAATTTTCTGATTTTTCCGGATATGTTGATCTCATGAAGTAATAAAATTTAGAGCATTATACCTAGCATACTTAGAATGAAAATTTAAATAATGCATGTGTTTAGGAACTAAGTTCAAAATCAAGTTATCGCTTTCTTTAATTTCTAAGTTGTCAGCTCTTTTTCTTTTTGCAGTTGTTGGGGAAATAACACATAACATTCAACTATGATATCAAGTAATTCTTCACTTATTTGTTGATGAAATTATTAAATGTTGCTAATTATTAAATGTTACCCATAGCAACGCACGGGCATTGTCCCAGTGATAATAACTGATTACTTGTGTTCCCTAAGAATGTTTACCTTTGGAAATTCCGTATCATTTTGAGAAGGTGCCATACTTGTGATTTTGTTGCATTGTAATATTTATATTATAAAGGTCATAATAATATAAGCCATGTAAGCATCAATATTACAAAACTGAAAAGACAGCAGAACACTATCCTTTGCACAGAGAAACACCAGTCCAAGAAAAAAAATTACAATCAAGACCAAAGAATCTCCTAAGCTTGATACCATCTCCCGTCACTTGCCTTTTGCACCACCAGAGCAGCCATCAAAGTTAAAAAAGATGACGAATCACCTCCTGATTCGAGCTCGACACGACTATCACTAGCTTTGCGGACCTACGAGATGGCTCAACTATTAAGGATTAATTTAATCCTAATAATAAATGCTGAAGTCGGTTGTAATTACCGACGTTGTAACTCTAACTGCCTTGTAATCAGGGTGTATATACCCGGTCATCGATCAATGAGAAACACTGTTCATTCATCATTCGCTCTCTCTTCTACTCAATTCGTTCCGAATTACTTGTCGCAGAAATGGATGTATCTAGAACTAAAAATTCGGATTAGTTCTAGATACATCCAGAAATTAGTTCTAGATACATCCATTTCTGCGACAAGTAATTCGGAACGGAGGGAGTACTACACACGTTATCATGCACGCCTCTTCCAGAGAAGAAGTAGGCCAAGAACTTGACGGCACCAGCGTCCCTGACCATCGGCCTGATACACGGCTGTGGCGGCGACTCCATCTGGCGCCAAGGACACAAGGAACCTCGGCCTCGACAGCGCTCCAGTGGCGCACCACCAGAACGCGATGCAGGCGGCTGAGGCACCCCATGGTCGACGACGCCCTCCTCTGGAGGCGCGTCAGAAGCGGCGCCCTCCGGCGCTTCAATCCGCCACATGACTGCTGACGGCATCGGCGGCAAACGGCAAGGCCTCTCTATGGCCAGAGGCCATCTGACCATGACCCAGCCTCCCAACACGGCAACTCTACCGAGAGCGGAGGCCACTCCGGCGATCTGCAATTGCCGCAGACGATGGCTGGACAAGTCTGGAGAAGTTGGCTACTGGAGTTTCGGCCACCACGCGATTCACGGCGAAGACGAGATGTTCCTCGAACAAAAGGATAGAAACTTATCAGGAGATTGATTGACCGATCTTGTCTTCTTGCAATCAATTAATAATCTAACAATGAATTGTTTTCCTCCTGTATGTATATGTGCTCACACGAATCTCACGAAGAATTGATCAATCGTGAAATACCAAAAAAAAAAAAGAGCAGAACAGGAAAAGGCTCACATCCGTGCAGATCGGCGGCGTCGAGGATATGGCCATGGACGACCCTCCGCAGCGACACCCTCCGGCACGCGCGCGGAGTCTTATCGTTGCAGCCCGCTGCGGGACAGGAGGCAGTGGCGCGCCTCGGCGCAGCGATGCTCCCCTCGGCCTGGCTCCTCTCGGCGCAGCAGCGGATCCGGTGCGACACCCTCTAGTCTAATTAGACGCTCCGGCAACAGCGGGAGGCGCCCATACAAGCAACGGCGCTGCAACAGTAGCGCTTTCTGTCTTGCGGCGGTGGCGGCGGCGACGCGCTCCAGACGAGGTAGCCTGTCCTAAGGCGGGGCGACTCACAGAGCAGAGTACACGCCGGCCCTCGGCCGCATCATCCTCGCGGCAAGATCGACGATGCGGCCGCACAGCCACAGGCGGTGGCCTGCGGCCAACGCTTGACCGTGTCACTCCAGGTGTAGATGCAGTCCCCGGCGGTGCGGAGGCAACCAACAATCGGCGCGTCCACTCTCCCGATGCAAATGGATGTGGTGATATTTCTCTTTCTCAAAAGAAATTCTTCACGGGATGTTAACCGTACGGGGAAGAGAGAGATTAGGACAAGCCTTATCCCTTCGCCATTTGAGACTAAGCCCTTCTAGTTTCTTTTATTGGCAAATGAGTCATCAGACTTAATATTACTTGAACACAAGCCATCAAGGCTTATTGTTTTAGATTTTGGTTAATACCTACTAGTAGATCATATCGGTTGAGTCCAAGGCATTGAGCTTTTTGGATGGGTCGACCATTACATCTGCAATGGACCCAAGATACTAGTACTATTCTTTACAATAAGTGCAACAACTATGTTTTGTAGTTGATTTTCTTTTTCTTGCAAATCATGATGCAAATTCAAAACAAGGATTGCAAAGTGTACACTAGTTCAGAGATGTGCTACCAAATAAATAAAGATGACAGTATATATAGCAAAAACATGCATGGTCTTTCACGGTCTTCCGCGGATGGAAGACCGTAGATTTCTCAATTTCCCTACTCGGAGAGCACGTGTATGTAGTCCGCATGTATCTACTTATTTATTCGGAGAGCGCCATTAATAGGATTCAGAAGTCGTACAAGCTATGGCGGAGCCGTTTACCAATGCACCCAGTTTTCCTCATATTTGATTCTTTTTTTGGTATCATTGGTTCCACGTACGCCTTTTGGGCGAGCTTTCTTCACTGTCATCAAAACCAACGCTCAAACCGAAGCTTTCCGAGCAGTTGTTTATTTCTCACTTTAGCTACTGTTGTTTTCCTCTTCCGAATTAAGCGAGTGAAAAACAAGGGGATCAGAAGAACAAACAATAAGAATGAGGGATTGAAGTCCGTTTCCTTCGTATCGTATTTCAACGGATCGGGTAGTTCTAGTCTTTTTTTATTACTCCTTCATTTTTCCCATCATTTGACATAACATAATTAAGAAACTGTTTGATGGTCAACAGAACGAGTAGAGAAGAAAAATGCCCTTATTCCAAAGGAAGTGAGTGCCAAAGCGAAATAGCGTAAAGAACAAAAGAACGAAATGCAAGGGTTGCATCCGTTGTTTCAAGTCCGGACGGTTCCTCCGCTAGGTTATTGAGTTGGCTCCCCTGTTATTCTTCATCAGACAACGCACACTTAATGGAAAAACGAGGTATCTCTTTGGAAAACTTCTCTACTTACGACTTTGTTAGCGCTTTGAGGGCTTCACTATGTTCTCTGAAATCTTGTATAAATAAGAAAGAAGTCTTTCTCAGGAGATGACTCTACTGATACCGAGTTCCAATGCAAAATGGCTCCCGCTTCTTCTGAAAGAAAACTGTGGAAAAATCAATATGGAGCCGTCAGAGGCTTATCTGGCTGATATGACTTCCTAAAATTCTTTCCAGATAAAAACCTAAAATGGAGGGGTTGGGGCTTTGGCTCCAGGCTCAAACTCTATCTTGTGGTAGACTGCCCTCCTAGGGAGCGTTTGGGCAACTAACTTGTGGGGCATGACATCCCAAATTCATCATTCTTTGTTTGACGGTGTTCGTTGCCAATGCAATAGTAATATATGCTTGCTTTCTTACTGTTCGCATATCCATATCGAAAACTCTTCTTTCATAGGCACATTTACTTCAATTCAACTACTTCATTGATGAATCTATTTGAGGAAATTCAAAAATACCTTGCTCGCCTTCGCAACTGCCTTCTTTTTTGTGCCTTCCTAGTTTGCCAACCCTATGTTTGATTGCGAGTTCCGGCGGGGTGAGTACCTGGACGGACAAGGGGTTCCTTTTCGATTTCCATTTTACCGGTCACTTGATCGAAAGTTGGAAAAACACAATGGCTTTTGTACCGGTCAATAGGATTTTACCTTCGATAATATAACTGCCTTTCTATCTTTGAGGGTAAAAACATAGAGAAGTTTCCATATTTCTACCTTTTCTTGTTGGAGGGGCGACCGTCCGTTGAACTACCAAAATATGGTAAACCAATGTGATCATGACATTGTAGGTGCTTGCGATGGGACGGATGCGACTTCCCTCATAAGTAATGGGTGGCATAGCCCGTGCAGAAGTCCCCTTTTTTATCCATTTCTTTATTACCCCAGAGGAGCCCACCCTGGTGGGACCGAGAGAAAGAAAGGACGGGGGCGACCATGCATGGCACTTCTCGACCGTGTCTCCGAGGGACAGTTGAACGAGCAACTCATGAATGCTGTCGGGTCGGACGAGCCAATAACTCGAATGTGTTCAGTCAATTTTTTGAGCAAGAATCACAGTGTTACCTTACCATCACCATGATACGGACTCCAAGTTCTTATGGCAGAGCACGAGGAGTTTCCTTCAATATGATGATGAGAACAAAAACCAGAAGCACGACTGGGTCTTCGTAGTCCGAGATCATACTTATATATCAGTTACAGTAACGTAAGCATGAGACTTTTTGGTAGTACCGGTGAACCAGATGGCCGCGGCGAGGGAATCTGGGACGTAATATGTCTATAGATCTGGCAAAAGCGAAAGACCCCTAACATCAGGGGCTGACCACTGAGCCCACTCAGGCCCCGCTGGGCGGGCCAGAGTGGGTATGAGCTGGAATTGCCATAGCTTATGGTTAGAGCAATAGGAAAGGGCCCAACAGAGAGAACAGTCAGGATAACGAGCGCGGAGCCCACTTGGCAGGCGGCAGGAGCAGCGGGCAAGTGCTTGCTTGGTAGGCCAACAACCCTGTGAACCGGGCGGGGCACTCGACGAAAGGGGGGCACACTGAGCAAGTACGCAAATTGGCCCTGCGGAGCTTTCAAAAAGAAAAACAAGGACCACTACGGGAGGTTGAACCACAGACCGGAGGTAGTAGAACGTGATCCGCACCGGTCAATATTGGATCAAACAATAGGGGACCGTAGCACTGACCTTTTTTTTCAAGACAATAGGTATTTTCCCTACCGAGACAAGGGACACTCTCAACGGATCCTCCACACGCTGGGCATACCATAGTTCTTTCATGCGTCTTTATCATGGCGGAAACAGAATAAGAGGGAAAGACCCGGCCGACTTGCCCAGGGCTCGAGGGCGAGCCATACAAGAGTGAGTCAAATTCTGTTTACGTTCTCGGTTTGGGTTCGGGCCCCTCTCGATCTTTTGCGTATAAGGGAAGGGGGAAGGAGTCTAAATCTATGGACATTAATGAACCACCATTGATGGACGTTGCACATGACACGAGAAATTCAACTTGACGGTCCGGTGCTAATAGGAGTCGCTTACTCTCCGTCTAGCAAAGGTGCCGGATCCTTAAAGTAAAGTATCTATCAGCCTAGTGTACCAACCACGTGGTACGACGGGCACTCAAAGACCTGGCGAATGAGGGCCCACCCCACCCAAGAGTGCTTATGTCATATGGGAACTCTCGGCTAGAAAGAATCCTTATGGTTTTTATATCAGGTTAGAATAATAAGAAAGAATCAAAGTCCAGGTTGGTTGGTGAGCCTAGTGATAGGAGACTATCTAGCTTGGTTAGGAGAGCACTTGTTGGGTTTTAGATTCGTCTTTTGCTAAATGTTACGGCCTAAATGCTGAACTATTGACCCTACTTGTTCAGATGGGTGTTCACCCCAAAGTGTTCCCGGACTGCATGCATACATCCAGGAGTAACTTAGTGCAACATGGCAAATTTCATTGAGAGGAATCAACAAAGAAAAGAAATCTTCTCCGGGTGATCAAATTCCTTTTTCGGTCTGGGCCACGTCTTTGCTTTCTTCAAAGGCCCATTTTCCTGGGCATCAGTAAGTGGAGTACTTAACATGTTGGGGAACGTAGTAATTTCAAAAAAATTCCTACGCACACGCAAGATCATGGTGATGCATAGCAACGAGAGGGGAGAGTGTTGTCCACGTACCCTCGTAGACCGACAGCGGAAGCGTTACCACAACGCGGTTGATGTAGTCGTACGTCTTCACGATCTGACCGATCAAGTACAGAGCTTCCGCCACCTCCGAGTTCTACACACGTTCAGCTCGATGACGTCCCTCGAACTCCGATCCAGCCGAGTGTTGAGGGAGAGTTTCGTCAGCACGACGGCGTGGTGACGATGATGACATTCCACCGACGCAGGGCTTCGCCTAAGCTCCGCAACGGTATTATCGAGGTGTAATATGGTGGAGGGGGGCACCGCACACGGCTAAGAGATCTCAAGGATCAATTGTTGTGTCTCTGGGGTGCCCCCCTGCCCCCGTATATAAAGGAGCAAGGGGGAGGCAGCCGGCCAAGGGGAGAGGCGCGCCAAAGGGGGGAGTCCTACTCCCACCGGGAGTAGGACTCCTCCTTTCCTTGTGGGAGTAGGAGAAGGGAAGGGGGAAGGAGAAAGAAGGAAGGGTGCGCCCCCTTCCCTAGTCCAATTCGGACCAGACCATGGGGAGGGGTGCGGCCACCTTTTGAGGCCTTTCTCTCCTTTCCCGTATGGCCCATTAAGGCCCAATACGAATTCCCGTAACTCTCCGGTACTCCGAAAAATACCCGAATCACTCGGAACCTTTCCGAAGTCCGAATATAGTCGTCCAATATATCGATGTTTACGTCTCGACCATTTCGAGACTCCTCGTCATATCCCCGATCTCATCCGGGACTCCGAACTCCTTCGGTACATCAAAACTCAATAAAACTGTCATCGTAACGTTAAGCGTGCGGACCCTACGGGTTCGAGAACTATGTAGACATGACCGAGACACGTCTCCGGTCAATAACCAATAGCGGGACCTGGATGCCCATATTGGCTCCCACATATTCTACGAAGATCTTTATCGGTCAGACCGCATAACAACATACGTTGTTCCCTTTGTCACCGGTATGTTACTTGCCCGAGATTTGATCGTCGGTATCTCGATACCTAGTTCAATCTCGTTACCGGCAAGTCTCTTTACTCGTTCCGTAACACATCATCCCGCAACTAACTCATTAGTCACAATGCTTGCAAGGCTTATAGTGATGTGCATTACCGAGTGGGCCCAGAGATACCTCTCCGACAATTGGAGTGACAAATCCTAATCTCGAAATACGCCAACCCAACAAGTACCTTTGGAGACACCTGTAGAGCACCTTTATAATCACCCATTTACGTTGTGACGTTTGGTAGCACACAAAGTGTTCCTCCGGTAAACGGGAGTTGCATAATCTCATAGTCATAGGAACATGTATAAGTCATGAAGAAAGCAATAGCAACATACTAAACGATCGAGTGCTAAGCTAACGGAATGGGTCAAGTCAATCACGTCATTCTCCTAATGAGGTGATCCCGTTAATCAAATGACAACTCATGTCTATGGCTAGGAAACATAACCATCTTTGATTAACGAGCTAGTCAAGTAGAGGCATACTAGTGACACTCTGTTTGTCTATGTATTCACACATGTATTATGTTTCCGGTTAATACAATTCTAGCATGAATAATAAACATTTATCATGATATAAGGAAATATATAATACTTTATTATTGCCTCTAGGGCATATTTCCTTCAGTCTCCCACTTGCACTAGAGTCAATAATCTAGTTCACATCGCCATGTGATTTAACATCAATAATTCACATCACCATGTGATTAACACCCATAGTTCACATCTCTATGTGACCAACACTCAAAGGGTTTACTAGAGTCAATAATCTAGTTCACATCGCTATGTGATTAACACCCAAAGAGTACTAAGGTGTGATCATGTTTTGATTGTGAGATAATTTTAGTCAACGGGTCTGTCACATTCAGATCCGTAAGTATTTTGCAAATTTCTATGTCTACAATGCTCTGCACGGAGCTACTCTAGCTAATTGCTCCCACTTTCAATATGTATCTAGACCGAGACTTAGAGTCATCTAGATTTAGTGTCAAAACTTGCATCGACGTAACCCTTTACGACGAACCTTTTGTCACTTCCATAATCGAGAAACATATCCTTATTCCACTAAGGATAATTTTGACCGTTGTCCAGTGATCTACTCCTAGATCACTATTGTACTCCCTTGCCAAAATCAGTGTAGGGTATACAATAGATCTGGTACACAGCATGGCATACTTTATAGAACCTATGGCCAAGGCATAGGGAATGACTTTCATTCTCTTTCTATCTTCTGCCGTGGTCGGGCTTTGAGTCTTACTCAATTTCACACCTTGTAACACAGGCAAGAACTCTTTCTTTGACTGTTCTATTTTGAACTACTTCAAAATCTTGTTAAGGTATGTACTCATTGAAAAAACTTATCAAGCGTCTTGATCTATCTCTATAGATCTTGATGCTCAATATGTAAGCAGCTTCACCGAGGTCTTTCTTTGAAAAACTCCTTTCAAACACTCCTTTATGCTTTGCAGAATAATTCTACATTATTTCCGATCAACAATATGTCATTCACATATACTTATCAGAAATGCTGTAGTGCTCCCACTCACTTTCTTGTAAATACAGGCTTCACCGCAAGTCTGTATAAAACTATATCCTTTGATCAACTTATCAAAGTGTATATTCCAACTCCGAGATGCTTGCACCAGTCCATAGATGGATCGCTGGAGCTTGCATATTTTGTTAGCACCTTTAGGATTGACAAAACCTCCTGGTTGCATCATATACAACTCTTCTTTAATAAATCCATTAAGGAATGCAGTTTTGTTTATCCATTTGCCATATTTCATAAAATGCGGCAATTGCTAACATGATTCGGACAGACTTAAGCATAGATACGAGTGAGAAACTCTCATCGTAGTCAACACTTGAACTTGTCGAAAACCTTTTTGCGACAATTCTAGCTTTGTAGATAGTAACACTACTATCAGCGTCCGTCTTCCTCTTGAAGATCCATTTATTCTCAATTGCTTGCCGATCATCGGGCAAGTCAATCAAAGTCCACACTTTGTTCTCATACATGGATCTCATCTCAGATTTCATGGCCTCAAGCCATTTTGCGGAATCTGGGCTCACCATCGCTTCTTCATAGTTCGTAGGTTCGTCATGGTCTAGTAACATAACCTCCAGAACAAGATTACCGTACCAATCTGGTGCGGATCTTACTCTGGTTGACCCACGAGGTTCAGTAATAACTTGATCTGAAGTTCCATGATCATCATCATTAACTTCCTCACTAATTGGTGTAGGAGTCACAGGAACAGATTTCTGTGATGAACTACTTTCCAATAAGGGAGCAGGTACAGTTACCTTATCAAGTTCTACTTTCCTCCCACTCACTTCTTTCGAGAGAAACTCCTTCTCTAGAAAGGATCCATACTAAGCAACGAATGTCTTGCCTTCGGATCTGTGATAGAAGGTGTACCCAACTGTCTCCTTTGGGTATCCTATGAAGACACATTTCTCCGATTTGGGTTTGAGCTTATCAGGATGAAACTTTTTCACATAAGCATCGCAACCCCAAACTTTAAGAAACGACAACTTTGGTTTCTTGCCAAACCACAGTTCATAAGGCGTCGTCTCAACGGATTTTGATGGTGCCCTATTTAACGTGAATGTAGCTGTCTCTAATGCATAACCCCAAAACGATAGTGGTAAATTGGTAAGAGACATCATAGATTGCACTATATCCAATAAAGTACGGTTATGACGTTCGGACACACCATTATGCTGTGGTGTTCCAGGTGGCGTGAGTAGTGAAACTATTTCACATTGTTTTAACTGAAGGCCAAACTCGTAACTCAAATACTCTTCTCTACGATCAGATCGTAGAAACTTTATTTTCTTGTTACGATGATTTTCCACTTCACTCTGAAATTATATGAACTTTTCAAATGTTTCAGACTTATGTTTCATCAAGTAGATATACCCATATCTGCTCAAATCATCTGTGAAGGTCAGAAAATAATGATACCTGCTACGAGCCTCAATATTCATCGGACCACATACATCTGTATGTATGACTTCCAACAAATCTGTTGCTCTATCCATAGTTCCGGAGAACGGCGTTTTAGTCATCTTGCCCATGAGGCACGGTTCGCAAGCATCAAGTGATTCATAATCAAGTGATTCCAAAATCCCATCAGTATGGAGTTTCTTCATGCGCTTTACACCAATATGACCTAAACGGCAGTGCCACAAATAAGTTGCACTATCATTATTAACTTTGCATCTTTTGGCTTCATTATTATGAATATGTGTATCACTACGATCGAGATCCAACAAACCATTTTCGTTGGTGTGTATGACCATAGAAGGTTTTTATTCATGTAAACAGAACAACAATTGTTCTCTAACTTAAATGAATAACCGTATTGCAATAAACATGATCAAATCATATTCATGCTCAACGCAAACACCAAATAACACTTATTTAGTTTCAACACTAATCCCGAAAGTATAGGGAGTGTGCGATGATGATCATATCAATCTTGGAACTACTTCCAACACACATCGTCACCTCGCCTTTTACTAGTCTCTGTTTATTCTGCAACTCCCGTTTTCGAGTTACTACTCTTTAGCAACTGAACCAGTATCAAATACTGAGGGGTTGCTATAAACACTAGTAAGTACACATCAATAACATGTATATCCAATATACCTTTGTTCACTTTGCCATCCTTCTTATCCACCAAATACTTGGGGCAGTTCCGCCTCCAGTGACCAGTTCCTTTGCAGTAGAAGCACTTAGTCTCAGGCTTAGGTACAGACTTGGGCTTCTTCACTTGAGTAGCAACTTGCTTGCCGTTCTTTTTGAAGTTCCCCTTCTTCCCTTTGCCCTTTTCTTGAAACTAGTGGTCTCGTCAACCATCAACACTTGAAGTGGTCTCGTCGACCATCAACACTTGATGTTTTTCTTGATTTCTACCTTCGTCGATTTCAGCATCACGAAGAGCTCGGGAATTACTTTCGTCATCCCTTGCATATTATAGTTCATCACGAAGTTCTACTAACTTGGTGATGGTGACTAGAGAATTCTGTCAATCACTATTTTATCTGGAAGATTAACTCCCACTTGATTCAAGCGATTGTAGTACCCAGACAATCTGAGCACATGCTCACTAGTTGAGCGATTCTCCTCCATCTTTTAGCTATAGAACTTGTTGGAGACTTCATATCTCTCAACTCGGGTATTTGCTTGAAATATTAACTTCAACTCCTGGAACATCTTATATGGTCCATGACGTTCAAAACGTCTTTGAAGTCCCGATTCTAAGCCGTTAAGCATGGTGCACTAAACTATCAAGTAGTCATCATATTGAGCTAGCCAAACGTTCATAACGTCTGCATCTGCTCCTGCAATAGGTCTGTCACCTAGCGGTGCATCAAGGACATAATTTTTCTGTGCAGCAATGAGGATAATCCTCAGATCACGGATCCAATCCGCATCTTTGCCACTAACATCTTTCAACATAATTTTTCTCTAGGAACATATCAAAAATAAACATAGGGAAGCAACAACGCGAGCTATTGATCTACAACATAATTTGCAAAAATACTATCAGGACTAAGTTCATGATAAATTTAAGTTCAATTAATCATATTACTTAAGAACTCCCACTTAGATAGACATCCCTCTAATCCTCTAAGTGATCACGTGATCCATATCAACTAAACCATGTCCGATCATCACGTGAGATGGAGTAGTTTCAATCGTGAACATCACTATGTTGATCATATCTACTATATGATTCACGCTCGACCTTTCGGTCTCCGTGTTCCGAGGCCATATCTGTTATATGCTAGGCTCGTCAAGTTTAACCTGAGTATTCCGCGTGTGCAACTGTTTTGCACCCATTGTATTTGAACGTAGAGCCTATCACACCCGATCATCACGTGGTGTCTCAGCACGAAGAACTTTCGCAACGGTGCATACTCAGGGAGAACACTTATACTTTGATAATTTAGTGAAGGATCATCTTATAATGCTACCGTCAAACAAAGCAAGATAAGATGCATAAAGGATTAACATCACATGCAATCAATATAAGTGATATGATATGGCCATCATCATCTTGTGCTTGTGATCTCCATCTCCGAAGCACCGTGCTTGTGATCTCCATCTCCGAAGCACCGTCATGATCACCATCGTCACCGGTGCGACACCTTGATTTCCATCGTAGTATCGTTGTCGTCTCGCCAACTACTTGCTTTTACGACTATCGCTACCGCTTAGTGATAAAGTAAAACTATTACATGGCGTTTGCATCTCATACAATAAAGCGACAACCATATGGCTCCTGCCAGTTGCCGATAACTCGGTTACAAAACATGATCATCTCATACAACAGATTATATCACATCATGTCTTGACCATATCACATCACAACATGCCCTGTAAAAACAAGTTAGACGTCCTCTACTTTGTTGTTGCAAGTTTTACGTGGCTGCTACGGGCTTAGCAAGAACCGTTCTTACCTACGCATCAAAACCACAACGATAGTTTGTCAAGTTGGTGCTATTTTAACCCTCGCAAGGACCGGGCGTAGCCACACTCGGTTCAACTAAAGTGAGAGAGACAGACACCCGCCAGTCACCTTTAAGCAACGAGTGCTCCGAACGGTGAAACCAGTCTCGCGTAAGTGTACGCGTAATGTCGGTCCGAGCCGCTTCATCTCACAATACCGCTGAACCAAAGTATGACATGCTGGTAAGCAGTATGACTTATATCGCCCACAACTCACTTGTGTTCTACTCGTGCATAGCATCAACGCATAAAACCAGGCTCGGATGCCACTGTTGGGGAACGTAGTAATTTCAAAAAAATTCCTACGCACACGCAAGATCATGGTGATGCATAGCAACGAGAGGGGAGAGTGTTGTCCACGTACCCTCGTAGACCGACAGCGGAAGCATTATCACAACGCGGATGATGTAGTCGTACGTCTTCACGATCCGACCGATCAAGTACCGAACGTACGGCACCTCCGAGTTCTACACACGTTCAGCTCGATGACGTCCCTCGAACTCCGATCCAGCCGAGTGTTGAGGGAGAGTTTCGTCAGCACGACGGCGTGGTGACGATGATGATGTTCCACCGACGCAGGGCTTCGCCTAAGCTCCGCAACGGTATTATCGAGGTGTAATATGGTGGAGGGGGGCACCGCACACGGCTAAGAGATCTCAAGGATCAATTGTTGTGTCTCTGGGGTGCCCCCCTGCCCCCGTATATAAAGGAGCAAGGGGGAGGCAGCAGGCCAAGGGTGTAGGCGCGCCAAAGGGGGGAGTCCTACTCTGGGAGTAGGAGAAGGGAAGGGGGAAGGAGAAAGAAGGAAGGGTGCGCCCCCCTTCCCTAGTCCAATTCGGACCAGACCATGGGGAGGGGTGCGACCACCTTTTGAGGCCTTTCTCTCCTTTCCCGTATGGCCCATTAAGGCCCAATACGAATTCCCGTAACTCTCCGGTACTCCAAAAAATACCCGAATCACTCGGAACCTTTTCGAAGTCCAAATATAGTCGTCCAATATATCGATTTTTATGTCTCGACCATTTCGAGACTCCTCGTCATATCCCCGATCTCATCCGGGACTCCAAACTCCTTCGGTACATCAAAACTCAATAAAACTGTCATCGTAACGTTAAGCGTGCGGACCCTACGGGTTCGAGAACTATGTAGACATGACCGAGACACGTCTCCGGTCAATAACCAATAGCGGGGCCTGGATGCCCATATTGGCTCCCACATATTCTACGAAGATCTTTATCGGTCAGACCGCATAACAACATACGTTGTTCCCTTTGTCACCGGTATGTTACTTGCCCGAGATTTGATCGTCGGTATCTCGATACCTAGTTCAATCTCGTTACCGGAAAGTCTTTTTACTTGTTCCGTAACACATCATCCCGCAACTAACTCATTAGTCACAATGCTTGCAAGGCTTATAGTGATGTGCATTACCGAGTGGGCCCAGAGATACCTCTCCGACAATTGGAGTGACAAATCCTAATCTCGAAATACGCCAACCCAACAAGTACCTTTGGAGACACCTGTAGAGCACCTTTATAATCACCCATTTATGTTGTGACGTTTGGTAGCACACAAAGTGTTCCTCCGGTAAACGGGAGTTGCATAATCTCATAGTCATAGGAACATGTATAAGTCATGAAGAAAGCAATAGCAACATACTAAACGATCGAGTGCTAAGCTAACGGAATGAGTCAAGTCAATCACGTCATTCTCCTAATGAGGTGATCCCGTTAATCAAATGACAACTCATGTCTATGGCTAGGAAACATAACCATCTTTGATTAACGAGCTAGTCAAGTAGAGGCATACTTGTGACACTCTGTTTGTCTATGTATTCACACATGTATTATGTTTCCGGTTAATACAATTCTAGCATGAATAATAAACATTTATCATGATATAAGGAAATATATAATACTTTATTATTGCCTCTAGGGCATATTTCCTTCATAACAGTGATTACATTCTTATGTAGATTCTATTGAACGAATGGGACTTGTTTGTTGGCACCGACCTTGATAAGAAGCAAGGGAGTGGTGCCGAAGCAAACGGAGCTGCAGAGCCGTTTGTTTACCAATCCGCCAACTTAAGCTAGGAAAAGTGTAAGAGAGCATGCATCTTCATGTAAATAAAGGTAAATAATCTCAAAAACAGTCAAGAAACCGGGAATTTTTTATTCCATTTCTTAGCCAGGGCAAGCCCTACCGACCTACGACCGGAGAAGATGTTGTGTTGTTCGTATCACTTGCTAGAGATAGAGAAGCTAGAACAGGAACTGCCGGGGAGGGTTCAAAGAATGAGGTCTTCACCTTTGAGCTGGAGCTTCTGTTAATTTAGGAAGTATGCCTGTTATATTTATGGACGACCTAGGGTTATCTATTGAAAACCATGCATGCCCGGATCTATTACGAAAGTTGGAAAAACACAATGGCCAAATGCACTTATTTTCGAAGAAGAATGAGGCAATCGATCATCCGGACGAAAGGGATATGGAAAGTGGGCTTGTTCTTCACTCTATAAGTAAATATAATAGGCATCCATGGTTAACAAGTAGAGACTTCGCCTTTCTCTAAAGAGCCCGGAGGTCCTGCTAAATAAGATGTATTGTGAGCACAAGATGGACCCGAGCTCCTCTCTTAAACCAAGGCATACTCTACTGGCTTTCCCGTGGAAGTTTTAGAAGGCGGTTAGGTTAAAGATAAAGTGGTTGAGCAGTGAGAAGTGCACCGGAAGTGTACTTCGAGCGAAGGGAAGCTAGCGTGAAAGGTGCTCCAGCTTGCTTGCTTGCTCAAAACATGCTTTAAAGACAGCTTTCTCTTTCGCTATATTACTTGGATAGTTTAGGCTTTGTTTTCCTTCCTCATTCACCAATCTATCATGACCGTCTTCTTTTCCTCCCTGAACTTACTTGAGTTGGTTTCGGTTGGTGAAGTCACCGGTATGGTATGATGGTTTAGTACCGTGCTCCTATGGTCCCATTGCCATCTCTTGGCTTAGAATTTGATGCATGATCATCGGTCTTCTAGGTCAAATGGGTGTCATCCCTTCTCAACTTCTCACTTGAAGAACTATGAGATATCTTGGTTCCAAACATTAGTTATCCTGTTCTCGAACAATTTTTTTGCCTGATTTGTCTCAACGAAAGCTTTTAGCCCATCCAGCTCAAATGAAGCTAGCTCTTCTCCTATAATATGCTTTCCTTCGGGGCAGGTTCTTTAAAAAGAAAAGAAGAAAACGTGAGACCGGTTGACTTCTCCGTCCTCAGCTTGTTGAATTGCATGGTGGAGTTAGGGCTCCCATATAAAACGTATAGTCAGTGGGTTGAGTGCTATCAACCAGATAAGATGCTGATAGTCTCGCAGAAGTACTTAACCTTGAAGATCAAATAGGATTTACCATTTCTAGATCAGACCCGGGGTCAGTTCGAAATACGACTCCCGTAAATAGATCTGGTCGAGGAAAGCATGTTGAATATCCGGTTTCATAAAAATAACTACATTCTCACATTTCTCGATCAGAAAACTAATAAGATAAAAAACGCCATCATTCTTATTTTAGAGAGGTGTCCCCAGAAGAAGATTTCTTCAGTATTAGCTGAATGTCTGACTTATGGTAGGAAGCTGTAGTTAGGGACGCCCCTACTTTATTTACAAGATGAAAGAGATCCGTATCAAGAGCTTATTCTTTTGGCTTTAAGCATGGCGTTTTCATTCATTTGTAACTATATAGATATATAGCCCTTGCAACCATGTCCCGGTCTACCCTTTTCCCTGATCTTTGGACCCGTCCACTTAACTTGAGCTTACATCTTGACCCTTGTATGTAGATTTCTGATTTCCTTCGCAATGAACAATCTATTCTCCACTTTTGAATAAAAACACCAACCACAACCGACCCAATAGTAGGAGTAGGCGGCAGTGAAAGTGCCACAGCCAGGGGAAGTGCCAGAGTCTAGAACCGAAGGTGGTTGCCACCTGATAAGATCCAAAGCGCAGCAAAGCCCCACGAAAGCAAACAGTACGGGTGGAGGAGTTACCGTGGGCACCGTGTTGGTTCAATCTCTCTATAGGTAGTGTGAAAAACCCTCAATTCAAGAGTTCCTGTTGACGGTCCCATTCCTTACTCTCTTTTTCAACTAACTTAATTGTAGTCCGCATTTCATTCTACTGAGGATTTTGCGTATCACAGCTTTCGATCGACCAATACCCAATCCGCTATTAACAAGCAGTTGGATAGAGCTTCACCAGAGGGATTTGGTGTAACAACCCCCTTTACTGCACACTCAATTATAAGGAGATTCTTTCGGGTTAATGCAAAACGAAGTTCTTTTCTCATAAATCAGGTCAAAATCTTGAAATCATGCCAAAAAACAGGGGGGGATTACGCAACTTTTTCCAGTGAGATCATCTATTCCCTGATCTTTGGCGGATTCAATCATGCCTTGGTAATTGTGGCTTGGCCTAAGCGCTCACCTGAGAGTCCAAGAAAGAAGGCAAAACAGCTATATAGAGCCCCTCCCTCGAGTCGAGCAATGAACAAAGTAAGTAGAGACAAGGAAGAGGGGAAATGCAGTATCGTTATGTTATAGCAAGATCATCAGATCATGGGTGAAGCAATCGATCATCAAAAAGTTCTTTATCAGCCGGCGGAAAGCGTGGTAATTCATTCATTTCATCGGAAAAGGATTGAACTGGAGTCATCGCATCGTTTCTAGATCTTCGATACCTCTATATTCTGAAGAATAGGTCCTAAAATGGTCAATCGATTGTTTTCTCAACGGGAATCGAGGAAATGGCAAGGGTTTGAGTATAGCGAGCAGAGGAATAGTTTCCTTTATCAAAAGAAGCCTATCGACTTGGAAACAGAAGATGTTGTAACTTAACTGCACCCTTCCTCTTCTGCCGATCTTTACAACGCTATGCACATCTCCTTCTTAGTTTTGAAAAAGAAAAGGGCCTCTTTCCTTTTCCCAATACTTGACCAAGATTTCTGTTTAGTTCAGTTCCAGATTAGGAAGCAATAGATGTTCCATTGGCCGAGAAGGAAACCAGTAAGCAGATTGAAGAGATAGATTGAATAACAGGCAGATTCCCCTCGTAACAGGCATATAAATAAGTCCCATTAAATTGATTGATAGACTACGCATCGATGGTGTCGAGTCAATCCTTGTAAGCTAAATACTACACAACCCTCCTTAGAGGGGGAACCTTAGAGGAAGAATACATATTACTTAGAGGACGGATGATGGTACATAGGCAAATCCTCAATCTATAGATGCTTTAGTGCCAGGCAGGCAGAGCCAGAGCCGCGTCGGGCAACGAACAACTCGTTTTTCGGAAGATAGTTGCGTTGCAGGTAAAGCTAGCAGTAGTTGGAGCTAAAGCAAGCTAGCTATAGGTGTTCGGATAGTTGTGTTGATAGAGGGTTTTCTCCCGGGAGACATATCGATTACACACAAGAACCTAACTCTACTTCTTTTATCCTCCTTACTGCTCCTTATCTCATTTCTCCTTTTATTAGCACAGCACCTTGTACTCCTTTACAGAAGCTGTATCGCTCAGAGCACAAATCGTTGTGCTCCTCACTGTTCAAGAGAGTTCTTGCCCTTCTCTGATCGGGGAAGGTCATTTAAAAACACTAGATCAGCCCATTTCAGTTGAAGAAAAAAAGTGATCCACCTAGAATATATGATCGATACCAAAAGATTGGATGTCATTTCTCAACACCAGCTTCTCACCTGGAGGAGGGAAGGGAGATATGAGCATAGCGATAGCGGTATCTTTTCCTCTTTTGATAGAAGCCCACATGCCCACTCTTCTACCCCCCCCCGTACCACAGGGTATCAGGGGCCTCATGATCTCCACGAACAGAGATCACTACACAGGAAACAGCTATATGAAAAACTTGCTTGCTTCTTCGAATCTCGAAATAACAGAACATATAGAAAGTGTTTTTGTGATTTTTCCATTCTCTTCGGGGAACCTATAGAAAGATTATCAGACGGCTTTCATGATATTATGCTTCCTTGCCCGTGTGGAACATGTGTGAGCATTATGTTTTTCCAACAAGTGATCCGACTGGAAGAAGTGTTATATGAGGACTTCGAGATCAAATAGAGAATCTGTCTCTCCATTCCTCGTGAGCCACTTATTTCTCCGAAATCAGAGATCAGAGTGATTTTCCTCCTTTTTCCCAAATAGTCGACGGTCTTACACCATTGGGATACTTCGGATAAACTGGAGTACATATATGAGAGACCGGTGCTAAAACCTTTTCTCGAGATATCTTCCAGATTCTTAGGGTCCTTGCTCCGGATCTCGCCCCCCCGGTGCGAAAGCAGTTGGTTCCGTAGTTTGAGAATTCTACTAATTCCAAGTATTCCATTATTATTATTAAATAAGAGAATATAAAAAGTAAAGAGGAGAAGACATAACCAGAAGAATTGTGAGAAATAAGTTAATTTATCAAGTTGAGGCATTTCGATTTGGATTTCAAATAAGAAAGAAAAAAAAGGATTTTGTGAAATTTAGGAGTCGTTCGAAAGCATCAAGAGGGAAGAACTTAGATAGAAAGGCAGTTATATTATCGAAGGTAAAAACATAGGGTAAAATAGGAGCTTCTTTCATCAAAAAATACACCAGTTCTGATACCATGCATGTTCTTATGTATTCCACCAGATTGGAATGGGCATAGGAACATCCGCGAAAGTTGCATCGATACCTCTTGAGGCAACTTTCGTAACACGTGTTAGTTGTAGGAAGTATGGTTACGAAAGTGACTTCGGTTCGCCAGTTCAGGCTCAACTCCTCGCTTTACGTTAGCGGATTTACAAGTCGGGCCTTTATTTGTGAATCACAAGGTATTGATGGCATCTACTGCATAATTTGTAGATTATTCATCTCTAAAGTGAGGTCTACATCTTGTCATTTTAACAAGATGACTACCTTCGAAGTGCACTTCCAAATATTAATATTAGATGTGACTAAGTCAAGATATCATAAGGTAATGATGGCATCTACTGTAAATTTTTACAGACTATCCACTATTACTGCAAGGTCTACATGCTGTCACTCTGACATATGATTACCTTCAAAGTGATTTCATACATTTAGCATAACATAAGGTAATAGAATTATGAACATCTACTGGCAAAAGTCGGACTATGTTTTCTATTACTGTGAGATCTACACCATATTGGTGATTATCTTCAAAGTGTTATCCTATAAATTGAGGTCTACACATATGGTTAAAAACATTAGCTATTCCAAAATATGCTCCTCCGAAGCAACTGTTGTTGTTCACTAAAATGATTTACTATCATAGTAAATTCATGCGTGATTATTACATGTTGAATGGTATTATCTACCAATATCAATTATTCAAGCCTCATTTTGCTTGAATAAGTCATAGAGAATTACGCAAATATATGCATACCCCGGTAATTATCTTCTATTATATTGGTTAAATACATGGAAGTTGAGCCTATGTCACTATTTCTAATTATAGTGTCGTCTCTCCATCAAGATGGATCCAATAATTTATGTGGCAATGATTGAGTGTCTCAACACGTTTGAAGTGTCCACATCACATTGTGGTTATACTTTCATAGTGACTAACCAATGTTAAACATGCAATGTCTATTTTTTTGTGTGGTGACTCTAAAGTTGCAACGCTCATATGCATTTTATGTGTCACCAACTTCACTTAGTTCTCAAACTAAGTACATAATGGATGAATATTTCTTCATATAGAATATTTCACTTAAGAGAAACATGTTGCCATGAGCACATCACGAATGATCACCCATTTGTTTTTCAAGACCTCAAGTCTATCACAGCTCACAACTCTCTCAGTTAATCAACTTCAAGTTGAGATCCCTTGATCCTCTTATCATGGTATTACCATTTCCATGGTAAAGAAACATATAATTTCTTAAAATCATCAGACTCACTCAATAGGTGCTATACCATTATTTGAAATATTTGCTAGTACTGAGAACACTATGCAAGTCAGTGGTCACAAAATAAAACCATGAGGAATACAAAGTAAACCGGAGGCTAATAGACAACCAAAGACAAAATTATCTCTTAATAGGGAATATATCATTTTCAAACGATCACAACGGCAACTCTCAAGTTTGTCAAATGTGTGGCTGTACAAAGATTATACCTATGATGACCAAACCCTCAAATACAATCAAACCACACCACATATTTGGGATAAATTTTAAAATTTGCAAACTTACAACCAGTAAATATTCTGCTAAATGATTGTTCTCAAACCTTCATCAGAAGGAGAGAACCAAAAATCTAGTGCAACAAAAGGATGATGAATTCCATTGCAATGATGATATGTCTGCGTAATAAATTTTCAATAATACTGGAGACTTCATGCAATCTCCTAATTATCCCAAAATATCATTAGCCTATACTTGTACTACTACATGTAGTAGGATATCGGATATCCAATATCCTATCCCTCGGATATAATATTTGATAAATTTGGATGTATGGTTCAATTCATACTTAATGTTGTTGCTACAAGTGCATCTAGTGCCACACCTAGTTGTTTTTGGAGTATTGACGACAAACTTGGTTGAGGGACTAATGTGTTTGTGAGAATTGCAGGATAACACGGGTAGAAGACCCTCATTGATTAAGTTCACCTACCAGAGATGACCCCAAAAATGTATGAAGACATTGAAGACATTGGTGGTTCGTGAAGACATTCACGATGAAGATAATGACTCGTGAAGACATTCACTTGAAGAGTATGGAGTGTGAAGACATAGTTGTTTCGTAGTTTCCTTTTCTTCTTTATTGAGTCATTGGAACCACCTTACTGTTAAGTGGGGTCCAAGTGAACAAAGTCAGATGACCGAAGTGATGCTCAACCAAAATCCTATGTCTTCGAGCGAAGGCAATGAGAGCAAACCTTATCCAGAGTTGGATGAGTCAGCTTTGCTTGTAGCCCAAGCTAAGCTATCGCGTGTGTTTGAAATCCGACCATTGGACATGTGTAGGTTCCTTAGTGACCCAGGGTCATTTCGGACATATCATGTCGGGTTGCCTCCAGGCTATAAATAGCCCACCCCCTACACCATAATTTGGTGGTTGCTCAGAGTTAGTGCGTGGCTTTTGTCATTTGAGAGCAACCCACCTCTGAAGCCTTTGAGAGAAGAATCCTTGCGAGGACAAAGCCCAAAACACGAAGAGCCAAAGAGTGTTAGCCATCACTGAAGTCTTTCTGTCTGCATGACCTGAAGACTTGTTACACTTGAGGACTGTGCATCCTCCAGCCGGTTAGGCGCCGCGTTCTGAGTATCCAAGAGCCATTGTGGATCGCCGGTGAATGAATTCTGTGAAGGTTTGGAAGTCTACCTTGAAGACTTACCAGAGTGATTGGGCGAGGACTGGGTGTCCTTAGCTCAAGGGGAATTAGGTGAAGACACGGTCTTCTGAGTTTAATCTTAGCCTCCCTAACCAGACGTACAGTTGTCATAACAAGTGGAACTGGTCTACCAAATCCTTGTCTTCACCAAGCAACTTGTTCTATCCCCTACTTCTTTTACATTTCAGTTTGTCGTCGTGAGGTCATTGCTTGCTTGTCTGATCTGTTTGACTTCACTGTTTGAAGACTACTACTTGTTTGGCTTCATATTGTCTTCCATTCTGATGCATACTATCTAGCTGCTGTTAGTCTTCGTACTTTCACTGTACTACTTACTTGACTATGGCTTGTCTAGTGTAGTTCATCTCCCGATGCATATCATATAGGTTCATTCCAACAGTTTGTCTTCAAAGACCTCGTGTTTTGAAGACTTTCATAAAAATCGCCTATTCACCCCCCCTCTAGTCGATAACTAGCACTTTCAATTGGTATCAGAGCAAGCTGCTCCCTTGTTCTGTGTGATTCACTTTAACCACCTGAAGTTTTAGCTATGTCGACTGCAGAGATAATCAAGGTCTCCGCTGCGTGCCCAATCTTCGATGGCACTGATTACCCCTACTGGAAGAATAAGATGCACATGCATCTTGAAGCCATTGACCTCTGGTATGTCGTCAAGACAAGCGTTCCCAAGGTCGGTGAAGGTGTCACCGCTACTGATGTCAAGAGGTTCGCGCAACTGGACTCAACCGCCAAGAACATCATCTGTGGTTATCTGACCAAAGGACAGTATGGCCATGTGAGTGCACTGGAATCTGTGAAGCTAGTCCGGGACTGGCTGTCCAAGGTCAGCGTCTCAACTCAGATAGACTCAAGGATTGATGTTCTTCGCAATCTCTTCAACCGCTTCAAGAGGAATGACAATGAAAATGTCCAGCTCACGTTCGATCGCCTCACCGATATCAGTAATGATCTTCGCTCTCTTGGCGCCACTCAGATCACCAAGCATGAAATCGTAAAGAAGCTTCTAAGGTCACTTGACACCTTGGCCCTGATGATACAAGAACGTCCTGAGTTCAGAGATCTCAATCCGTCTGACATACTTGAGAGGCTCAACACACATGAGTTTCAGCTATCTGAGAAGAGAGACATCTATGGCCGCAACTATGGCCGAACCCGTGATTTAAAGGCAAAGGTCGTTTCGTCTTCTGAAGAAGAATCTGACTGCAGTTCTGAGGATCCTGAAGACATTGGAAGAGATCTAGCAATGCTCGTGAAGAAGTTCCAGAAGTTCTCCAAAAAGAATCGCTTCAGAAAGTCTTCAAGATCCAGCTCATGAAATGATGAGGCTTCCTCTCGTGACCACAAGAAGAGAACATGCCACAAATGCAAGAAGCCAGGCCACTACATCTCCGAGTGTCCTCAATGGGATCGTCTCACAAGAAGAGCTCATCTAGCAAGGCTCGTGCGTTCATTGGCAAGGAAATGGATTTAGAGGAGGAGTCTGCTTCTAAGGAAGCGGCGGTGGAGACTGAGGAGGAGTCTGATTCAGGCGTGGCAAGCCTAGCTCTAGCTTCGGCATTCATCGCCAAGTCCATCTTCAACACTGAAGACAATGGTCACGTTGCCAATGCTGAAGCCAATGATGAGGATGACTCTGCTCTGACCTGCTGCTTCATGGCATGAGGTGCCAAGGTAAACTCACACGATGCTTACTTTCAAACATCCAGTGAAGATGACTCTGAGTGTGAATCCAAACCTAGCTATAAGACTCTTGCTAAAATTGCAACTGAACAACAAACTACTATGGAACATATTCAAAAGTTGCTAGACAAAAGCGATGACCTGTTGGACGAGGAAATGAATTGAACTCAGTCCTTAATCGAAGACATTAAAAATCTTTGTGTTAAGTACGAGGAACTTGAAAGGCATCATGAAACACTCTCAGCTACTCATGAGAAGCTTTCCTATGATTATCTTCAAAGGAAGCAAGATCTAGAGAAACGGAGAGCGTCTCATGAAGATCTTCAAAAGGAGAACAATTCAATTCTTGCTCAACAGATCAGTTCTGCTTAGGAAGACTTTTTGCCACCATGTTTAAAATGCCTTGAGCATGATAATGTTGTCTCTATTGCTGAATGTTCTACTGCCTCTGATGTTGCAATATCTTCAACTGCTGATATGGTAACTAACCCCTCTTCTAAGGATACCACTACTATTGCTGATGAGAATGCTAGGTTGAAGACATTGCTTGAAACAGGCATGTACAAAAGCCTCAAAGGGCATCTGACACTATGTGATGTCCTCAATAAATAGATTCTAAACCGAAACCCTAGGAAAGAGGGTGTTGGGTTCGAGAGGAAAATGAATGTTGATGGTTCTTACTGGAAGCCTGAGCAGTACCCCAAAACTACCTGGGTTGCTGCAAAGGGCCCTTCAGTGGATCCAGCCACCTTATCTGGCTTCACTTGTGCTAACCCCATTATCATTGATGAATCCTTTGACGCCAATTATAAGCTGTTTAAGAATCAGAATGGTGAAGTGTTTGCCAGGTTTATTGGTACTAACTGCAGGAACGAGCCACCCTTGAAGAAGATCTTGGTGCCCAAAAGTTGTCTTGAGAAGCTTCCCGTGAATGTCATCATGACACCACCTGGGAAGAAGACAAATTCCATACCAAAGGCTTCATATGGTCCAAAGGCTTCATAGAGACAGAGGACCTCACAAGGTCACCCTAACGCCAATGTTTTGCAGGGAAACCATACTCGGACCTATGAATATGAGCGTGTCTCTTCAAACCTCTATGTTCATAAAACAAAGAACTTTTCTACTTATTCTTATGAGTATTATTCACCTCCTGCAAGGCTATTTGCTAGGGCCCCAAAGCCAAAGTTCTCAGATGCTGCACTTAGACTCATTGCTTCTAAGCCACCCCTGAAGATGTGGGTGGTTAAGAAGAATTAACTTCCTCTTGCAGGCAAAGGTCTCCAGCCGGAAATCGAAGACTTCTGACGCTAATGCTGGGGACCTAAAACATCTTGTGGGACGCAAGATAAAATTCCAGAATGGTCTTACCATTTATTTCGTCAAAGGGTTTCTTGACAAGCATCCTATATTACCTAACAAGAATCTGAACTTTGATAGTATGCTTGTTCGTCAAATGTTTGCGCTTCAGACTTCTCTTCGTGAAGCCTATCCCCCTAACTGCTCTGTAGGGTACGACTACAAATCTACTGAGTGGATTATGGACAGTGGATGCACCAACCACATGACTGGTGATCGAAGTCTTCTTATGGCTTCAACCCTACGCCCATCTGATAAAAGCCACATCACGTTCGCTGACACTGGAAAAAGCAAGGTATTGGGCCTAGGTAGAGTTGCAATCCCAAAGGATCAACACATGGATAAAGTGATGCTTGTTGAATCCCTTGGATTCAATTTAATGTCTGTCTCAATGCTTTGTGATCTGAACATGATTGTGATATTTGGAAAATATCGTTGTCTTGTGCTTATGGAATCTGACAAATCTCTAGTCTTCGAAAGGTATCGAAGAGACGATCTGTATATGGTAGATTTCTCCGTAGGACCACAACTTGTCGTATGTCAAGCTTCAGAGTGTTGGCTCTGGCATCGGAGGCTAGGACATGCGAGCATGAGGAAATTGCACACTCTCGTGAAGAAGAAGCATATCATTGGCATTGAGGGTGTCAAGTTCAAGAAGGATCACCTATGTGGTGCTTGTGAAGCCGGGAAGATGACTAGGGCCATGCATCCCTCGAAGACAATCATGACTAAATCACGCCCCTTCGAGCTGCTACACATGGACTTATTTGGCCCTACTCACTAACCTACCCTTATTACCACTGCACATCTTTATGGCTTCGTCATTGTTGAAGATTATTCAAGATACACTTGGGTGCACATAATTCTCTACAAGACTGAAGTGCAAGATGTCTTCAAACGCTTCGCCAATTGTGCCATGACCAATTATGGCATCAAGATCAAGCATATCAGGAGTGACAACGGCACCGAATTCAAGAACACCGGCCTCGACACTTATCTTGATACATTGGGCATCACACATGAGTTCTCTACTCCATACACACCTCAGCAGAATGGCATCGTGGAGCGCAAGAATAGAACCCTCATTGAGATGGCATGTACGATGCTTGATGAGTACAACACTCCAAGAAAGTTCTGGCCTGAAGCCATTGATACCGCTTTCCACATCATCAACAGAGTTTATCTTCATAAGTTCTTCAAGAAGACATCGTATGAGCTCCTGACTGGTAAGAAGCCAAATGTCAGTTATTTCAAAGTCTTTGGTGCTAGGTGCTGGATCAAGGATCCACGTCACACTTCAAAATTTGCACCGTAAGCACATGAAGGTTTTATGCTTGGTTACGGAAAGGATTCGCACACCTACAGAGTCTTCAACCTCTTTCACTATAAAGTGGTTGAAACTGTGGATGTGCAGTTCGATGAAACTAATGGCTCACAAAGAGAGCACCTGCCAAATGTGCTAGATGAATCTACACCGAGTGAATCTATCAAGCTAATGGGTACTGGATAAATCATACCCACCGAGGAACAGGCTGAAGAGGAAATCATCATCTCTGCACCTAATCAGCATGAAGACAATGCTCTGCCTGAAGCCAATATTGAAGATGAATACAATGATCAGCAAGGACAAAGTTTTCGTCCGATTCATCCTCGGGTTGCAAATGAAGTCCAGATTGAGAAGATAATTGATAGTATCAATGCACCTGGTCCACTCACTCGCTCAAGAGCTACACAGCTAGCAAACTTCAGTGGGCACTTTGCATTTGTATCTATATCTGAACCCAAGAAAGTTGATGAATCCTTTATGGAACCTGAATGGATTCAAGCTATGCAAGAAGAGCTTCAATAGTTTGAGCTGAACAATGTCTGGGAACTAGTTAAGCGTCCTGATCCTTGCATGCACAACATCATCGACACCAAATGGATCTATCGCAATAAACAAGATGAGCATGGTCAATTTGTCAGAAACAAGGCTCGTCTCGTTGCCCAAGGTTGCACACAAGTGGAAGGAATTGACTTCGATGAAACCTATGCTCCTGTGGCTAGGCTTGAAGCCATTCGCATACTGTTAGCCTATGCCAACCACAACAACATTCTTCTGTACCAAATGGATGTAAAGAGTGGCTTCCTCAACGGCAAAATTGAAGAAGAAGAGTATGTTGCACAACCACCTGGTTTTGAAGATCCAAAGCATCCTAACATGGTGTATAAGCTCAACAAGTCACTGTATGGCCTCAAACAAGCACCTCGCGCTTGGTATGATACTCTCAAAGACTTCCTGAAGAGAAAAGGCTTCAAACCTGGTTCTCTAGATCCCACTCTCTTCATGAAGACATATGACGGTGAACTGTTTGTATGCCAAATCTATGTGGATGACATTATCTTCGGCTACACTGATAAGAGATATAGTGATGAGTTTGGGCATATGATCCAAGATCAATATCAAATGTCCATGATGGGGGAGCTGAAGTTCTTCCTTGGTCTTCAAATCCATCAACGAAGGAATGGCATCTTCATATCACAAGAGAAGTACCTCAAAGACTGCCTGAAGAAGTTTGGAATGCAAGACTGCAAAGGGTACACGACGCCAATGCCAACCAAAGGCCAATTGGGCCCCGACGACAATGGTAAAGAGTTCGATCAAAAGGTATACCGCTCCATGATTGGTTTTTTATTGTACTTATGTGCATCTAGGCCTGATACAATGCTTAGCATTTGCATGTGTGCCCGATTCCAAGTGGCACCAAAGGAATCGCATCACCTAGCAGTGAAGCGAATTCTTCGATATTTGGCTCACACCCCAACACTAGGATTATGGTATCCAAAGGGCTCAGCGTTTGATCTAGTTGGATTCTTAGATGCTGATTATGCTGGTGACAAGGTTGATTGCAAGTCCACATCAGGCACATATCACTTTCTTGGACGATCTCTTGTCTGTTGGTCTTCAAAGAAGCGGAACTGTGTATCACTCTCCAATGCTGAATCTGAAGACATTGCTGCTAGATCTTGCTGCGCTCAGCTTCTCTGGATGAAGCAAAATCTCAAGGATTATGGCATCAACATGAAGCATGTGCCAGTCTATTGCGACAATGAAAGTGCCATCAAGATTGCTCACAATCTAGTTCAACACTCGAAGACAAAGCACATTCAAATCCGTCATCATTTTCTCAGGGATCATGTGTTGAAGGAAGACATTGATATCATTCACGTCAACACTGAAGAGCAATTGGCAGATATCTTCAAATTGGGTAAAAGTGCAATCCGATCGCCGCAGAAGTAGGGATAATAGCACCAGAGATAATATTGTTTCCATAAAGTAAAGAACCAGAAACAGGCTCACGAATACCATCAATATCTACTGGAGGGGCAGCGATGAAGGCGATA
Source organism: Triticum aestivum (assembly GCF_018294505.1). Taxonomy (NCBI): domain Eukaryota; kingdom Viridiplantae; phylum Streptophyta; class Magnoliopsida; order Poales; family Poaceae; genus Triticum; species Triticum aestivum. The sequence continues at coordinate 172,369,146 of NC_057805.1, read as the reverse complement.
ATAAATACAGAAGTTGCGGTCAATAAGGTAGGGATCATCAAAACACCGAACCATCCGATGTAAAGACGATTTTCAGTGCTAGTTATCCAGTTGCAGAAGCGACCCCACAGGCTTGTACTTTCGCGTCTCTCTAAAATTGCAGTCATAAAGCCCTTGGATGAGAAAAGGTTTTGCAAGCTGAGGTGTGAGCTAAATATCTTAGAATCCTCAAATGTCCTGTGAATGAACACACATCCTAACGCTTATGCATGTTGATGACTTAGATGTGCAACACAGAAAGTAACGTATATCTTCAATTCATGAAGACTTACCCTCTAAGTGTGAATACATTAATGTGGAATTTGACTTCGGAGCGCCATGATAATTGTAACGCCCACGATGCGGCTATATCTCTCACGTGTCAAGGCACGACTTAGAGGCATAACCGCATTGTCGGTTTTGTCGCAAGAAGGGTCATCTTCACACAATCCCATGTAATGAACAAGAATGGGATAAAGAGGGTTGGCTTACAATCGCCACTTCACACAATACTTAAATAAATCATACATCATTCAAAATACACACATAGTCCGACTACGGCCAAATCCAAATGAAAAGAAGATAACCCCAAATGCTAGATCCCCGATCGTCCCAACTGGGCTCCACTACTAATCAACCGTAAAAGACATAAAACAATCGAACAAGTTCTTCATCGGGCTCCCACTTGAGCGCGGTTGCGCCACCTGCACTGGTATCATCGGCACCTGCAACTGTTTGGAAGTATCTGTGAGTCACGAGGACTCAGCAATCTCACACCCGCGAGATCAAGACTATTTAAGCATATGGGTAGGAAAGGGTAGTGAGGTGGAGCTGCAGCAAGCACTAGCATGTATGGTGGCTAACATACGCAAATAAGAGCGAGAAGAGAAGCAACACAACGGTCGTGAAGCTAGAAGTGATCCTGAAACTACTTACGTTCAAGCATAACACAAGACCGTGTTCACTTCCCGGACTCCGCCGAAAAGAGACCATCACGGCTACACACGCGGTTGATGTATTTTAATTAAGTCAAGTGTCAAGTTCTCTACAACCAGACATTAAGAAATTCCCATCTGCCACATAACCCCGGGTACGGCTCTCGAAAGTTTATACCCTGCAGGGGTGTCCCAACTTAGCCCATCACAAGCTCTCACGGTCAACGAAGGATATTCCTTCTCCCGGGAAGACCCAATCAGACTCGGAATCCCGATTACAAGACATTTCGACAATGGTAAAACAAGACCAGCAAGACCGCACGATGCGCCAACATCCCGATAGGAGCTGCACATATCTCGTTCCCAGGGCAACACCGGATGAGCACTCCGTACAACTAAAACCAGCCCTCAAGTTTCCCCGAGGTGGCGCTGCAAAGGACTCTAGTTCGGACCAGCACTTAGAGAAGCACTGGCCCGGGGGGCTTAAAATAAAGATAACCCTCGAGAGCGCGACTCCCAAGGGAAAAGTAGGTAGTGGTGAGGCAAATGGTAAAACCAAGGTTGGGCCTTGCTGGAGGAGTTTTATTCAAAGCAAACTGTCAAGGGGTTCCCATAACACCCAACCGCGTAAGGAACGCAAAATCAAGGAACATAACACCGGTATGATAGAAACTAGGGCGGCAAGAGTGGAACAAAACACCAGGCAAAAGGCTGAGCCTTCCACCCTTTACCAAGTATATAGGTGCATTAATTAAAATAAGAGATATTGTGATATCCCAACATATCCATGTTCCAACATGGAACAAACTTCAGCTTCACCTGCAACTAGCAACGCTATAAGAAGGGCTGAGCAAAAGCGGCAACTTAGCCAAACAACGGTTTGCTAGGAAAGGATGGTTAGAGGCTTGACATGGCAATATGGGAGGCATGATATAGCAAGTGGTAGGTAGCGCGGCATAGCAATAGAGCGAACAACTAGCAAGCAAAGATAGAAGTGATTTTGAGGGTATGGTCATCTTGCCTGAGATTCCGCTAGGAAGAAGATCAAGTCCATGAAGAAGACAAACGGACGTAGTCGAACGAACCCTCACAACTCCGGAACGAAACCGAAGCTAACGAGAGAAGCAAACCGGAAAGAAGCAAACAACATGGTAAACACACAATCATAAACATGGCATGATGCACAATCAAGTATGATGCATGTCCAGTTTAAATGAGGCATGGCATGGCAAAATGCAACAAACAATAGTACAAATTAAGTGGAGCTCAATATTCAACGAGTTGCATATTGATAAAACACCACATTCGGATTATTTAGTTCGCTCTCATTTATGTACCCAACAATATTAAATGTTATTAAACATGGCAAGGGGTGAAGCATATGAAAACTACCTATCTAGGCAAGTTTAAATGAGGCCGGAACAACAAACAACAATTCCGGAAAATCCCCATGTCCATTTTTTCGAATTAGCTACTATTCTGCCCTAAAACATATTTTAATGTTATTAAATAGTAAAACAAAGTGCATCAAGTTAATCTATGCATTTTTCCACCCCATTGTCCGGTTTGTGGATTATTAATGCATGAACATGGAGGGGTAAACTGTAAATATGCAGTTTTCTGGATAATTGGCAAATTCGCAGAACCTAAAAAAACAAACAGGCCGAAACTGGAGGAGGCTGGGGAAGCTCACCCATGGGATCGACCCAGGAGTTGGGGGAGGCCGCTGGGCCTGGCGCGACCCACGAGTAGCCAGATCGGTTAACGGGCGAGGGGCGGGCGAGATGCTCTGCTCGTTACTGAAGAACGAGCAACAGAAGCAGCGGCAGGTTCACGGCGATGCAGAAGACGGCGCCGGGGAGGTTCTGGCGACGGGGTCGGTGGGAACCAGCGAGTAGGCGCCGGAGATGGCCGGATCTGGTGGCAATTCGGGTCAAAACGAGGCATCACGGCACCGGCGCGCTGTGGAAGAGGACCGACAGCGGGGATGTACTCCTGTGAACATGTACAGGTTGCGAGAGAGTTTCAGAGACGAGAGATACAGAGAAGAAACAGGAAAAAGGAGGGAAGAACAGGCGCGGGCGGCTAGAGGTGCTCACCGGCGAGCTGCGGTGGCTTGAGGCAACACAGGGGATCGAGCGAGCAGCTTGACCTGAAGCAGGGGACGCAGGGAAGCAAGGGCGCGGGACTTGGCGCGATGTAGGAAGATGGAGGTCGTTGGCGGCACTTGGCGGCGGGGACGGCTGGAGGCGGCCGAATCAGGACGGATCCGGGACGAAGGGACCCGTTCCCGGCGATGGCGAGACTGCTCCTGCTTGAACAGAGAGAGAGGCCGAGAGGTGAGAGGCACTCAAAGGAAGTAGAGAAAGCGAGAGGAGGGAGATGGCGGGGAGCAGGACGACCTGGTGGTGGTGACCGACGGCGGAGCTCCGATGGTGCTGCTGCTTGCGGTGGCGCGTGGGAAGCACGAGAGGAGGGCGATGGGGGTCGGCGTGGAGTGGATCGAGGAGCTGCTCTGGTTGGCCAGGCGAGCGAATCGGGAAGGAGCAGTGGGGAGTGCTGGTTGGTGGGTGGAGGAAAACGAGGAGAAGGGATCCCGAGGTGGATCGAGACCGGGTGGCGGCGGCGACGGGGACAACCTTCCTAGAAATTAGGGTTGTCTTGATTATATAGTGAGTGGTTTAGGTTAGAGTCTAAATGGACCCTCCGATTTAGACCGGGCGGTCGAGAAAAATAGGCTAGGAAACCCAAATAAGAAGCCGGAGATAGTTTATAGATGTTGGGGGATGAACCGGACCCATCGGTCATGACTACCCGGATCGGGCTCGGAGAAGTTTCAGACGCGCACGCGAGGGGTTTGCGGGATGTGCAGAGAGGTTAGGAAGCCAGGCAAGAGGGAAACAAAATCTGGTTGGTCTCGGAATGGTCAACGAATGCAAAGGGAACGCGACAACTACGAGCAACTACAAGTTTTAGGAGAACATGCGGATGCAATGCGGAAGATGCAATGATGAATGCAACAAAAAAAAATCACACGGCAACAACGAAAAACATGGAAGCCGTCTGGAGCGTCGGTCTTGGGGCGTTACAATAATTGTGCGCCATGTTTGGGTCTAATAATTCCTATATGGTGGGCAACGCCACCACCACACTTTCTTGAAGAGTTTCATTTGGCATCATGTGTGCATTATCTTCAAAATTTATCTTCGCAATGTTGATTTGGTATTCACTTATATATATATATATGTATATGTGTGTGTGTGTGTGTGTTTTGTCCTCTATGGCATTCACTTATAGATGTCTTCAAATTTTCCATTTTCTGAAATAAGTGAATGTGATCGGACCCTAAACCCTTCTGTGCTTATTCCTCAAATTCTCTATGTCTCTTCATATGCATTCTGTTGACACGTGTCGAATATCTTCACTGTGTCCTTGTCAGCTGAAGACACAGAGGCACACATTTAAATCTGTTTTTAATACCTTATCTCTTTTGCCTAAATACCGGAGAAGCCGGAATGACCACCCAACAAACCAGGCGCGCGTGGGAACGTGGCTCAACTCTCAATAAGTTGCATGCTTGCCTCGTGTCCACCAGATGTGAACCTCCAGGGGCACCTGCGTAATTGCGATGTGCTGCCCCTCACCTTATAAATACTCCACCTCGCGCGGTCATTATTCCTTCTCCCACCTCGCCCTCTCGCTCAAACCCTAGCACAACCGCTAGCCTCAGGCGACGCCGGAGACGGAGCGCTTAGCTGCCGCGACCTCTTCGACGTCGTCTTCTCGCCGGTCGCAGACGCCATAGGTGTCTTCAGCAGCCAAGTTAGGGCACGGGAGATTGGACTGCTCAGCCTCCTTCCCGCCTCGTCTAGCAGTTCTTTGTGCGGTAAATAAACTCACTTTTTACCGCTTGTTTGATCCGATTGAATCTGTCCACTTCTTTCAAAAGTGGTTTCTGAACTTCCAAATCCGTTTCTTTCTATTTCTGCATCTCATATCTTGCAAGTATATTCTCTTATGCATCCCTAACTAGTTAGATTCCTCACTTGTACTTATTCATGTATTCGTACAAATCTGGAACCAACTCACTTCAGATAAGTGAATGTCTTTGCACTATGAGGTCAATGTCTTCCAACTGGTTTATCTTCAAAATCTCCTAAGAATGCATATGACCTCTTCCCCTTCCCTCACATCTGTAATGCTGTCACAGGTACATGTCCGTGGGAGAATCCCTTGGTTCTCATAGTCTGCATTCATTTGCAGAATTCTTACAGCATCATATTGAATCTCCTAAAGCTAGTTCTTGCCTGACCAGTCGTCTGAAGCCAATCACATCTGTGAAAGCCTTTCAGTCTGAATCCAATGGCATCTGATAAATCTGGCAAGAAAGGTGGCAGACAACGCCGTGGTAATACTGCTTTGGATCTGCCTCCAAATCTGTTTGAACTGTACAAGTCTGATCTAGAAGAAACTTATACATAGCACAAATCTAGAATCCAATGGATTCGAAGATATTGATGGATTCGAAGATATTGGGCAGAACAGTGGTTCAAGTATCACTTCGTAACCCCTGAATATGCTAAGAAAAATGCTATGAAGCGCCCATGGGGTGACATTCTCTACAAGAAGCGGCAGCCCATGACCAAGGCTGAAGCCATAGCTCAAGGCTTCTACCCACACATGGTCAGCAGGCAATCACCTGAAGATGCTGACCCATCAGCTCTTCGATGGTGTCGAGATGATGATCTGTTCAAGAGAACCTATGAGTTTGCAAAGGAGTCAACAGCCAAGGACAAGAAGGCTTTTGGACTCAACTTCAAGCCAGGTCATGCTGCTCCAAGGCCCGATGGCACTCATGAAGCCAATCCGAATGTCATTGGTCCCTTCAATGGCTTTGATGGGCTTCTATCCATATTTCCGCACAGAGGGCCACCGTTGATCAATTTGCTGAAGAAACGGACTCTGAAGATGCTCCTGAGCCCCCAAAGCAGAAGAAGACAAAAGCTTCAAGCCCTCTGTTGCTCCAAAAGCTTCTAGAGTGAAGCCATTGAAAACCGCACCTCCTAAATCCAGTGTGCAGTCTGAAGATCAATCTCGCGTCTCCAAGAAGACCAAGAAGCCCAAGAAGATTTTTGGGCATGACCTTACTCCAGCTAGCATTTTGCGAAATGAAGAGAACGTGATAGATCTGTCATGCGATGAAGATCTTGTCGATGATGCTCTGGAGATGCTCATCAAGAGCAAACAGGAGGCCGAAATCTTCAAAGATTAGCCTCTGTTTGATGCGGATATTGTCAATCACTTCATTGATGAATGGTTTGAAGATCCCACCATCAACATTGATGATCTGCAGCTGCCTGTTGACATAAGCGTCACATTTCAGGGCTGCATTGCCAAGGAACTTGCCATAGCTTAGAAGATTGTTGAGCTGAAAAACAAGATTCACTTACTGCAGGATGCTGCTAACGCGACACTACTATAAGAGACCCTTCGAGAAACTGTGTGCGATGCAATAATCGCAAAAGGTGCTGTATGAAAACCATCAGAAATGTATAAAACGTTTGCGATGGCGGAGCCATCAAACACGGTTCATATTTTAGTTGCGTGTGCAATGCAAGGCATACAGTTCAGTTTAATTAACCATTTGCGATGAGGAGGAACAAAAGAAATGGGCAGCCAGATAAAGGCGTGTGAGATATACAGCATGCGGTTCACTCGGATGAACTGTTTGTGATTAGGCAACACAAAATAAACGGTCAGCCAGATGAAGGTGTGTGCGATATACGGCATGCAGGTTCACTCGGATGAACTGTTTGCGTTGAGACATGAGAACAGAAACGGTTCAACTTAACAAGATGTGTGTGATATGCGGCAAACAGGTCTGTAATCAGAAATGTGTGTGAAGACCGATAATAACACAGACGGTTGGTGCTAATAAGACGTGTGTGTTGTGCGATGGGATTGCATACAGAACAACAACATATATATACACACACTTATGAGGACATGCATTCGTATTTTATTAGTTAAATCCAACTTATAAACCAGGACGGGGGTATAGGAGGTAACTAAATCGCAAATGTTTTTTTTGTATTAACCGTATGTGTACGTGTCCTTTCATCCTCCTCTCGCATGTCTTGTCACCCCGCTGCCGCAGACGGCTTACAGCACAAGCTTGCGCAGCGCGCGGGGGCGTTCTTTTGGCCAAACAGTGCCGCCAATTAATCGTCGGTGAGCCCGTTCCTGCGCAACCGCGCATGTTCCCGCGCAAGCTTTCCGCCCGACTCGGTGAAATCCCCCAAAATCCCAGTGCTTACCGGCCTGCTATAAAAACCCTCACGGCCGGCGAGTCTTGCGTCACATTTTCCCCTCCCTCCCTGTAGCTTATCTTGTCTGCTTCTCCCACAATCGCCAATGGCACCGGTCCGTCGTCGTCACTCAGCCACTCCACAGTCATCAGAGGACAGCTCCAGCTGGGAGGCTACACTGCGGCGGCGGCAGTCCCCGGCGTAGTGTAGTGCGCGTGGCTTCCCTGTTGGGTGTGCGCGGAACACCCACCACACGCTCCGCCGCCGCTGCCCGTCGGCCGCTGTTGCCGTCCGCCGTTGCCGCCACACCACCGTCGAAAGCCAGGGCCATCTCCCGCTCCGCCATCGCGGCCCGTAGGCGGGAGGTGGACGTCGTGGCCTCCACCCCACTGACGGCCACCGTGGCCATCACCCGCTCCACCACCGCGGCCCGAAGGCGGGAGGTGGTGGTCGTGGTCGCCACCCCATCGTCGGCCGCCAGGCCACCGTCGACCGACAGGATCATCACCCGCTCCGCCACCGCCGCCCGAAGGAGGGAGGCGGAGGTGGAGGCCCGCACATGCGTCAGCGACCTTGCGTGCTACATCGAGTTCCTGCGGGCCGAGGAGCGCCTGGTCGAGCACGCAAAGAGCCTTACTGCAGCCGTGGCCGCAGCACACGCCGATGCAGAGGCGAGGAATTAGGAGATCTACGAGCAGTCCGGCCGCTTCGAGAGGGATCGTCTGGAGCGGCAGTGGGCGTTCTAGCTGGCGAGAGTCGCTGAATGTGCAAAAGCGGCAGGCACCGTATTGCATTTTTTCCGGCTCGTCGGTAGGCTCCTCCTCCTCCTCCGCCTCTCACTGAGCGCGCTCGGCAGAGGAGAGGTTGCCGGAAGTAGCACAAAGCCCCTCCGTGGTAGTAGTAGTAGTAGTAGTATTTAGGGGCTATTTTGTTCAGTTCATCTGACTATAGATGTGTGGTCGAACTGTACAACGTACTTAAAATTAGCTAGTATATATAGTTGAACTAGCTATTTCAGTACGTGGTTGGCAACAATTGGGGAAAAGTTTGATCGGTTCAGCTGTCGAGTTGAACTGTTTGTATAAATTAAGAACGACTACTTAATCTATGAATGAAATCTATGCTTAATTACTAAATTTTAGTTTGCAAAAATTAGATAGTCCTAGTGATTTCTAGCTGCATATTTTGACAAATCGCAGTGTTACAAGGATTTACAAATGGCAACGTTACTAGATCAACAAATGTAAATCTTTCCAGTTTGATAAATGGCAACATACCCAATATGACAGATGCAAATCTTACCAAATTGTTTGTACGTGGTTGCACACGGGTCATCCAAAACAACTGTTTGCGTTGAAGGGATTGTCACGACCGGTTTTCCAATAAAAAAATTTATTGAGAGACCGATCCCTTTTATGGACCAATAAAGAAGAATCCCTTCTCACTGGTAGACAATATCTTGGTCACAGAAGAAAAATACCAGGAGTACTAAATATCATACAATGTTGAGCGGAGAGTGCTCAACAATTTATTACAAGCGCGCCAATAAAACATAACGGCGGATAGGGTGGCAAAACTACTAACTCACGATAAAAAGGCGGTGAACATATCACAGCGAAGTGGGTGATAAGACTCCTGAATCTAACAACTCTTCGAGCGTCGGAGTGAGGCTCGAGGAGACTTATTGCGGGTAGCGGAAGCGTATAACACAAGTGACCAATATCCAGGGTCGCACGGGACTGACTGGGACTCCCCTAGGCGTCGGACTCACTATCAAAATCTTCATCCATGAGATTGCCTTCGTCAACATCTGGCCAAATCAACAAGCCAGGTGAGTACTATGAAAGTACTCGCAAGACAGTTCGGACATAAGATATAACAAATGTAAACATGATGCATATGAACAGATTAACAAGTGCACTTAGACATAGAGATAATAATGCGTGGAAAACAGAAGAGAAGTCGGGCGGTAGTCCTCCCGAAATCCCAAAGTAAAATACTGAGGGCCAAATGAGTGTCTGAATGACTCCTCGAGAGGAAAATACAAGAATAACAATGCCGCAGTCGGGCGTCAAGGCGACACCACATAAAGGGCTTATAATGGGAAATAAAAGACAGTGCGTGCCACAGTCGGACGTCTGAGCGACATCACATAAAGGGCTTATATTGAAAGTAAACGATAAACATGCCACAGTCGGACGTCTGAGCGACGTCACATAAAGGGCTTATATTGAAAGTAAAAGACAAACATGCCACAGTCGGACGTCTGAGCGACATCACATAAAGGGCTTATATTGAAAGTAAACGATAAGCATGCCACAGTCGGACGTCTGAGCGACATCACATAAAGGGCTTGTATTCACAACTTAGTAGCTCATGAATTTAAATCATATCAAGAGAATAAGCAGGTATGAGATAAACAACAGGGTTAGTCCATCCATAGGAATAATGTTTAACCAAGTTTACCACTCAAGTTTGTTTACCGGGGATATTACCACGAGAATTTGACATAGATAAGGATTGCACTGGTCCCTGACCATGGATACGATGACTCGGAAAGATTTGACTCTGCAGAGTTTGTACTTCAACCACAGCCAACGGATTTCAGTAGTCACGGGGACTAGTTCCGTTTACGGTGTTTTGGAAGAAACACATCTAATCAGTACACACCCATTCAACATTCCGAAGCCAGGAATCACCCTCGGCAACGTTCAAGAAAAACCTTGAGACGGGGAGGCTACAACCTTGCGTAGCATGGGATCAAATTTATATACGCGCGCTCTAAGGGGTGCCCCCCTCTCGGTCCCAACCGGAAACACCCATGCCCCCTGACCGGATGACTGGCTTTAATCCAGGGCCATGGAACCCTCATCCCGGCCCCTCTATTTGGTGTGTACACGGAAAGAGGTTAACAACTTACTAAACCGCATTCTGGCAGAAAACATGTGGTAGCACGGAAAGGGGAAGAACGATAACGTGACTCCGTCCACGTTAACGTCGGAATTTATCGGATGACGTAAGGCTAGCATGCTACAACAGTACCACCTTACTGCCCTTCATGTCACCACATGACTAGGCCATCTCTCATCAGAGATCACCGTAACTTCGGAACACCCGGGTAGTTGCCTTACATGCAACGAGATACTCACCGATGCTCATATGCCAAGCACAACCATTCAAGCAAACATGCAAAACACCTATCATATCAAAGGTTCAAACATGCTTGCCTGGTTCGGAGAAGTCGGAGTCTAGCTCGGCGAAGTTCGCGACTCCGTCACCTTTTCCGGAACCTACGGTATAGCGAAAATGTATACTAGCGTGAAAACCAACGCGTGCATAAAAGTTGTTCCAAATTTTTTCCAAATAAATACTATAAAAAACAAGACAAAAATATAAGACTGTCAAAAAAAGAATCACTCAAAAATCACTTTTTATTAAAAAGTTATAAGGGTTTTTGTCCAGGGACTAATCTGTGATGAAACAGAAAAGATCCAGGGACTTAACTGAGAAAACAGAAAACGGTTCGAAGAGAAACGCGCCAGCCCACAGAGGAAACGTACTTGCCCGAAGGCGCCAACAGAAAACGCTTCGGGGAGAGAAAGAAGAGAGGCTGATGTGGGGGTCCCACATGTCAGGTTCAAATCCTCGCCGGCGCCCGAAGGCTGCGGTGGTCGCCGGCGTCGAACCACGGCGAGTCAGGGAGATCGGAGTGTACCGAGAGGTTCAGCGTGTTCTTCCGCGTCGGTGGGTGGTGGACTTGGTCGTCGGAGAGCACCACGTCGACGGCGACACTTTCTCCGGCGGACGGCGGCTCGGGCGATGGTGGAGAACTCCGGTGGGGTGCTGCAAACTCCGAATTGAAGCGCGGGTCAGGAGAGTGGATGCATAAGGAAACTTCTGGCAAGAGATGAGAGGCAGAGGTGCACGCACGGGAGCGAATCGAGCTGGATCCCGAGGCGGGTCGCGGCGGCCGGAATTGAGGAAGAAGGCTCCCTCGGGGCTCTTCCAGTGGCTAGGCGTGGTGTTGGGGGTGTGCAGAGGTGGTGTGGGTTCTAGCTGGAGCTCGGGGCCTCTATTTATAGGCGATTCGAGGGGGTGGCCGTGAATGGGATCGCTCCGGCGAGCAATTACGGCGAGGCAATGGCTTGGCAGGGAGCTTAAGTGGCCAGGCAGCATCAGGGAGGTGTACTGGTGCCGTTCCCCCGCTAATCCTGGTCGGGCTTGGCGTAATGGCGCCGGTCCACGGCGGGGTGGCCGTACGGGCACGGCGGCGGCAGAGAGCACGCTCCGCGCCCAGCGGTTCACGACGAGGGTGGCAGCGCGCACTGGGGAGTGGATGGCCACGCGGCGGCCTCCGGTGGCTTGGGCGGCGCTGGACGGCGCCGTCTGCACTGCGCCTCTCTCTGGCGGCCGCAAAGCTGCCGCTGGCGTCGGTCACGGGGCGGCGCACCTCCTCCTGCTCGACGCCGACGCCCGCAACCTTCCAGGCGCTCGTGCGGTGCAGAGGACACGGGGGAGGGGACAGGAAGCACGGCGACACCGGGGCACTGGCGAGATCGACAACGGACACTGAAGAAACGACAGTAGTTTCAGACACTGTTAACTGAACTTGACTGAACATTATAGAAACAGTGTCCAGCAGGTGTTCGATGAAATGATTTGGCAAGAAGAAAAATTTTCCTGGAGCTGGGACTTGGTGAGGTGACCTCTCAATGCACCCAGAGGCTGCCTGATTTTTCTCAGATTTTTAGGAGAAGGATTTGAATGAATTTCATCAAATTTGGCAAATGAGGTCCAAACTTGCAGCAAGTGTAGTTTGAAAATTTTGAACTGGAGACCAGTGGATCTTCATGGATCCTGGTTGAGGGCTCAAAGGACTAGGTAGGGAAATTGGTTTGGGGGCAAAAATCAAAACAGAAAGGGTAGTTCCTTTGAAAACCTCCAAGGATCAAGATAGAAGGCAGAAATTGTTTTTGATGAGAAATAAATGGAAAATAAATATATGGAGAGGTTCATCTTGCTGGATTTGAAGTACATCATGATCCAAAGGTGGGGAAAGGTTTATGGGAGGGGATTTACACTTAGGTCATGGCAAGAGAGATTTTTGAAAGTGGAAAAGGATCATTCCAAAAGCCATAGGGCTTTTTAAAGGAATTTTCAAAAGACATTTTTTTCCAAGTGAAAAGCATTTTGGTTTGAGTCCAAATAAAAAGGAAAAAACCTCCAAGACCAAAATCAAGTCTTGGGTGAATCCAAAACATAACACTTGTGATAAAAAAAATTTGAGAGGGAGAGTTCTTTAGAAGAAACAAATTTAAATCACCTCCCTTAAATCAAATAAAAGTTTGAAAAAATCCAATAAAATTTTTCGGTGTCACAGGGATGCACAAATCCTGCGCTGCTCTCACTTTGCATACGGGTGTTCTATCTAAAACGTTTGCGATCAAGAGCTGCACAAATCCTGCTCGACACATTTTCCCTTGGCTTCCTGGGGAAGCTGTCGGTTTGCATACGGGTGTTCTAACTAAAACGTTTGCGATGAGTGTTTTATATTTAAAAACCGATTTAAATTGCGGCTTGGGCGCCATTCATGGAGAGGATGTGAGCAAGGCGGGCAGCCATGGAAGTCGAAGGGCTCGTTCCCCGATGAGCCTGCGCGGTGTACAGCTCGCACCCTTCCCGTTGAGCCTCCGCATTGGAGTATAGCTTGCACGCCTTCCGTTTAGTCAAGCACTCAAGAACCTGTCTGCACGGCACCTCCTAGCCACTAAAAGAGTGAGGCATGGCGTCACGTGAATGGTTAACAGAACGCACACAATTTAAATTATACAAAACGTTTGAGATGTTACAGTGGCAGCTATTTGTTTCAAAATGCCTTTGTTGGCTGTTATTTGAGTGCGCCTTCTCTCAAAATGGACACGAAAAATACCGCAGCATGTCGGGTGCCAGTCCATTATAGCATGCCAAGTTTCATGAATTTTAGACGAGTTTTGGATTTACTAAAATTTAAAAACAAAGTATCTCAACGTTTTGCCGGCAATCAATAGTGCCCTGGTGTTTGAAATTCATTCCCATTTCTTGCATGGGACCTAAGAATGCCCCGAAGGACACATATTTGATTTTTTAACCAATTTATATGCACTAGAGCTTGTGCAAGCTCTCAAGGGCAAGTTTCACCTCCGACACCAATTGTTATGCTCCAGCAGATTGGAACAACACTGGGAGTCCCTCCGGCGAAGATGACTGTGGAGAAGCTTATGGCTTCTTCAGATGCTGCCCCCAAGCCTTCAGTTTCTCATGATGATTAAACCTCTTTATTGTTCTATAGGGAGGCATGTCCCTTGTCATGCCAGTTACCTGAAACTTGTTGTTCTGCTTGCTGCCTGCACTTTATCCTTGGATGCTACTTTAAATATTAGGCCTTTGTTTCACTGTTATGCAGTGAACTATTATATCTGCCTCTGCATTATTGTTTCTTAATGAATTCACAACAAACGAGAGATTGGAAAGTGCTTTGTTGGAATGTGAGAGGCCTTAATTCTGAGGACAGACAAAGAAGTGTTCGAGCTAAAATTGAGGAAAGTCGGTGTTCTCTTATTTGCTTGCAATTAGAAAGTTTTTGATCAGCGTGCAATTAGAAAGTTTTTCCCCCGAAGGTTTGATAACTTTGTCTACTCACCCTCTGTTGGGGCCTCTGGTGGCATCCTTGTGTTGTGGTGCTCCAATATGTTCTCTGGCACTCTTGTGGATACGAAGCCATATGGAATAATAGTTTCATTCACTTATGTGCATAATGCAAATCAATGGACTTTGGTTAATGTTTATGGGCCTTGTCAAGGGCCACCTCGAGATGACTTTGTTCAGTGGCTATATAATTTGGACATTCCAGTGGATGATAATTGGCTTCTTGTGGGAGATTTTAATTTCATACGTTCTCTTGATAACAGAAACTTGCTTGGGGAAGACATAAATGATATTTTCCTTTTTAATGAGATAATTGGCCATCTGGGCCTTCTTGAGCTACCTTTAAAAGGAATATCTTATACCTGGTCCAATATGCAAGAAAATCACGTGCTTGAACAACTCAATTGGTTTTTTACTTCATCCACTTGGATCAATGACTACCCCAACACAATGGTCCACCCTCTTGCAAGAACTGCCTCTGATCATGTACCATGTGTAGTTTCCATTGCTACATCTATACCTAAGGGCAAGATCTTTAGGTTTGAAAATTATTGGGTTGACTTGCCTGGTTTCTTTGATTGTGTGGAACAATCATGGAATGATCCAACAAAGAAGTCAAATTCTGCAGCAAAGTTAACTGAAAAGTTCAAAAGGTTGAGATATGCTCTTAAGTAATGGTATGTCAGTCTGTCCAAACTTAAGAAGGCCATTCAAGCTTGCAATGAGGTGGTTTTATTCTTTGATAATCTGGAAGAACTGAGGCCTTTAACAAGACCTGCGTTAATTTTCAGGAAAATTGTAAAGCTCCATATAGAAGAACTTCTTCATTTGCAGTTCATATATTGGAAACAAAGATGCACTATTAGATGGATCAAAGTTGGGGAGGAAAACTCAAAGTTTTTCCAAGCAATGGCCACTGAAAGATTCAGGAAAAACACTATTACTTCTGTGCAGGATGAGGATGGAAATATTGTTTCTAGCCATCAGCAAATGGCTGGTATGTTATGGGGCACTTTCAGAGATAGAATGGGTGTTTCTGCATGGATTGATATGAGGTTTGATCTAGCCTCCTTGGTTGAATCTGTGGATGGTTTGGCAAATTTGTCTGCTCCTTTCTCTGAGGATGAAATAAATGAAGTTCTCAAATTTTTACCCACTGATAGGGCACCTAGCCCTGATGGTTTCACTGACCTGTTTGCCAAAAGATGTTGGCATATTATCAAGCAAGATTTTCTGCAGCTGTTCCAGGATTTTTATGATGGTAAGGTTACAATTAGCAATATTAATGGGTCTTTGATTACCTTAATTCCAAAGAAACTGTCACCTGAGGGTCCCAATGGTTTCAGACCCATTTCTTTGAAAAATACCTGCCTGAAATTTTTGACAAAGCTCCCAGCAAAGAGATTGCAAAAGGTTATCTTAAGGTGCATCCATAAGAATCAATATGGGTTTCTGAAGTCCAGGTCTATCCAGGGCTGCATTGCTTGGACATTGGAGTACATTCATCAGTGCCATAAATCCAAAAAACCCATTTTGATTCTTAAGTTAGATTTTGCAAAGGCTTTTGATACTGTGGAGCATGACCTTATCCTCAAACTTCTGCATCATAAAGGTTTTGACAGCAAATGGATTGGCTGGATTAGAGAGCTTTTGTCCTCTGGCACTTCTTCTGTAATTCTGAATGGAGTGCCTGGAAAACAATTTATCTGTAAAAGGGGTGTGAGGCAGGGTGATCCTCTTTCACCCCTTTTGTTTGTTCTTGCAGCTGATCTGTTACAAACTCTGGTGAATAACATGCTCAGGAATGGAGAGATTTCTTTGCCTATTGAAACCCATGATAAGGATTTTCCCATTGTTCAGTATGCTGATGATACTTGTAACGCCCATGATGCGGCTATATCTCCCATCGAGGCACGACTTAGAGCCATAACCGCATTGTGGTTTTGTCGCAAGAAGGGTCATCTTCACACAATCCCATGTAATGAACAAGAATGGGATAAAGAGTTGGCTTACAATCGCCACTTCACATAATACATAAATAAATTCATACATCATTCAAAATACACACATAGACCGACTACGGTCAAATCCAGATAAAAAGAAGATAACCCCAAATGCTAGATCCCTGATCGTCCCCAACTGGGCACCACTACTGATCAACAGGAAAACGAAACACAGTAATGGCCAAGTTCTTCATCGAGCTCTCACTGGAGCTGGGTAGCATCGCCTGCACTGGTATCATCGGCACCTGCAACTGTTTTGGTAGAATCTGTGAGTCAGGAGGACTCAGCAATCTCACACCCGCGAGATCAAGACTATTAAGCTTATGGGTAGGAGAAGGTAGTGAGGTGGAGCTGCAGCAAACACTAAGCATATATGGTGGCTAACATACGCAAATAAGAGCGAGAAGAGAAGCAACGGAACAGTCGTCAACTAGTAATGATCAAGAAGTGATCCTGAACTCCTACTTACGTCAAACATAACCCAAAAACCGTGTTCACTTCCCGGACTCCGCCGAGAAGAGACCATCACGGCTACACACACGGTTGATGCGTTTTACTTAAGTCAAGTGTCAAGTTCTCTACAATCGGATATTAACAAATTCCCATCTGCCACATAACCGCGGGCACGGCTCTCGAAAGTTTATACCCTACAGGGGTGTCCCAACTTAGCCCATTATAAGCTCTCACGGTCAACGAAGGATATTCCTTCTCCCGGAAAGACCCGATCAGTCTCGGAATCCCGGTTTACAAGACATTTCGGCAATGGTAAAACAAGACCAGCAAAGCCGCCCGAATGTGCCGACAAATCCTGATAGGAGCTGCACATATCTCGTTCTCAGGGCACACCGAATTGTCCAAACTTCCGGTAGGCGAGCCCAGAGTTGCCCCTGGTGGCCACCGGCGGTTGACAGGTTGGACCAACACTCAGAGGAGCACTAGCCCGGGGGTTTAAAATAAAGATGACCCTTGAGTCTGCAGAACCCAAGGGAAAAAGGCTTAGGTGGCAAATGTTAAAACCAAGGTTGGGCCTTGCTGGAGGAGTTTTATTCAAAGCGAACTGTCAAGGGGGTCCCATAAATCACCCAACCGCGTAAGGAACGCAAAATCAAGGAACATAACACCGGTATGACGGAAACTAGGGCGGCAAGAGTGGAACAAAACACCAAGCATAAGGCCGAGCCTTCCCCCCTTTACCAGGTATGTAGATGCATTAATGAAATAAGAGATATTGTGATATCCCAACATATCCATGTTCCAACATGGAACAAACTTCATCTTCATCTGCAACTAGCAACGCTATAAGAGGGGCTGTGCAAAAGTGGTAACATAGCCAAACAACGGTTTGCTGGGAAAGGTGGGTTAGAGGCTTGACATGGCAATATGGGAGGCATGATATAGCAAGTGGTAGGTAGCGTGGCATAGCAATAGAGCGAACAACTAGCAAGCAAAGATAGAAGTGATTTTGAGGGTATGGTCATCTTGCCTGAGATCTCGCAAGGAAGAAGATCGAATCCATGAAGAAGACAAACAGACATAGTCGAACGGATCCTCACAACTCCGGAACGAAACCGAAGCTAACGAGAGAAGCAAACCGGAAAGAAGCAAACAACATGGTAAACAACCATCACAGAAACATGGCATGATGCACAATCAACTATGATGCATGTCCGGTTTAATGAGGCATGGCATGGCAAGGTGCACAAACAATACTTCAAATTAGGTGGAGCTCAATATGCAACGAGTTGTATATTGACGAAACACCACATCAATTGTTTAGTTCTCTCAGTTATGTACCCAACAATATTAAATGTTATTAAACATGGCAAGAGGTGAAGCATAGTAATACTATCTATCTAGGCAAGTTTAAATGAGGCCGGAACAACAAACAACAATTCCGGAAAATCCTCATGTGCATATTTAAGATTTGGTACTGTTCTGCCGTAAACACAATTTTAATGTTGTTAAACACCAAAATAAAGCGCACCATGTTAAACTAGGCATTTTTCTACCCCATTTACATATAAATTTTATTTAAAATGGAGCTACGGTTATTTAGTTATGAAATAAATCATTTTAACATGGCATTTGAGCAAATTAATGCAAACAGCAATTTAAATATTTCAAACATGGGTGAAGGCAGCATATTGTGAAACTAGATGCAATTCTAATCCTTTTACATATATGACATGTTTAATTTGGATGCATGGATAATTACTTATTAACACTTTAATATGATGGCATTTTTCTGTAAATATGCATGCACAGGATATTTAGCAAATTCGTCCAGGGAAAAAAACATACACGGGCTGAAACTGGTGCAAGCTGGGTTGAACAAAGAGGAGGGGCTGTGGGGAGCTCACCCATGGGCTCGGCCCAGTCGGTGGAAGAGGATGCAGGCCGGCTGGCTTGGGGTTGGGCCTTGACGAGGCAAGAGGAGGGTCAACGCGAGCGCTCGGGCAGAGCAGCTCGATGCAGAAGAGACGTCACCGTCTCCAGGCGCGCGGGACGAGCAGAGCTCCTTCTCGATGGAGGGGAAGCAGAGGCCGCGGTAGGGGATGGCAAGGCAGGGGACGGCGGCTGGCGATGCACTGGTGGGACCTGGCGCGATAGTGCTCCACGGGAGGGCGGAGAAGGAGCGGATCACGGGCCGGGGATGCCGGATCCGGTGAAGAACAACGGCGGGCGGCAACAACCGAGGACGACGGCGCGATGCTCCACACCTCCTGTGCTCATAAACAGAGAGAGAGAGAGAGAGAGAGAGAGAGAGAGAGAGAGAGAGATATGAGAAAGAGCAGGGGAAGACGAACATCAGGAGATGGAAGGGAAGCAGGGCGCGAGGAGCTGGCCTGATCCGGCAGCGCTGCTCCGGCGAGGCCATCGACGGGTGGTGGCGCTCGGGGCCGAGGTGAGTAGGAAGACGCGGCAAGGCAGGGGATCGAGGGGATCCACAGGAGGACGAGCTCGGGAGGCAGCGCGTCCATGGCGACGTCGTGGGGCTCCTGCTCGAACAGAGAGGCAGAGGGGGGTCGGGTGAGAGAGATCGATAGGAAGGAGGCGATGTAGGAGAGGTGCGGCGACCTGCTGGTGGTGAGGAGCTCCAGCGACGAAACTGCAGAAGACGGCCTTGGAGCGTCGGTGCTCGAGGCGAGGGGCATCTCCTCAAGGAGGACGAAGAAGCAGGGCGCGGCGGTGGTCCTGGAGGTCGCCGTCGAGCCGGCTGGCCGCGCGAGAAGACGAGGCCGAGCGCTCCTGATCGGGCCTCAGGAAGAGAGGGGGTGGCTGCTGCTGCACAAAGGCTCGGCGAGGGGTGGATCGGGAAGGAGGCTGGTTGGGTCGATGTGGAAATCAAGGAGGATTTTTGGAGAGGGTGGCGGCGGCGGGTGAGGGCTTGGATGGATGGGACAACTATCCTTAGTTTTAGGGTTGGTCAATATATATCTCATGGGGATTAGATTAGAGGCTATTTGGGCCCTCCGATTTAAATCGGACGATCGAGAAAAATAGGCTAGGAGAGTCCAACAAAGAAAACGGTGATGTTTTATAGATGTTAGGGGATGATCCGGACCCAACGGTAACGATAGTCCGGTTCGGGTTCGGGGAAGTTTCGGACACGGGCGAGGGGTCGATGCACTGTGCAAAGAGACTCCGGTTTAGGCAAGAGGGAAAACGAAGAACAAGGTTGGTCTCAGAACGGTCAACGAAAGCAAGGGGGACGTGGCAACTACGAGGGGATGCAAGTTTAAAAAAACAATGATGGCAACAGAGTGCCGATGCAATGCGAATGATGCGATGATAATGCAATAAGCAAATAAAACACACAGCAACAACGAAAAACATGGAAGGCGTCTGGAGTGTCGGTCTTGGGGCGTCACAACACTCCACCACTACAAGAGGATCTCGTCCCGAGATCTAAGGACGGCACCGGAGAAAAGCAGAAAAGGAAGAGGACAGGTAAACTAAGTTGCTTCTTTGACAAACGAGTGAAACCAAAGATCCTTGAGAGGTTGAACAAACAAAAAGAGAGAATACAAGGGAGGTGAACGAGATTGCAAACCTCCGTTAGCAAAGAGGAACAAGGAACATTACGAGAACCTTGTAGGTTGAAAGACAAACAAAATGGTTACGATGAACAAGAAGTACATGCAAGCACTCTGGTTGCAACACGATGTACAAGGAACGACACGGAACAATTACGACAACACTCCGGTTGAAAATGGAAGAGATAGAATATGAACTTGGCAAAATGAAAGAACTTGGATGAGACTCCGGTTAAAAGAGGGATGATAGACACAACACTCCGGTTAAAACAAGATAAAGAAGGAATAAGAATGATATAATTTGGACAGCACTCCGACTGTAAATGGAAGGAATTGAACATGAACTTTACAAGATGAGAGGATACTTAATGAAATCAACAACACACTACCTCCGGAGCTATCGAAAGAGTGGCACAATGGGTCAGAAAGATTTCAGACAGCACTCTGGTTGAGAAGGGAGGCAAAACTTGATAGAATGGGAAGAACTTGAAAAGAGGGCACGACACTCCGGTTGGAAATGGATAAGCACGAAAAGGACATGGTCCTCACAAACCGAGAAGATGAGTGAAGAGAGCAACATCACAATGTCTCCGGAAGAAATAAATAATAGAAGATAGATCCTTGGAATAAAGAATGGAGAAGAAAATGACAACTTCTGCCACAACTGAGCTTGGAAAGCACCCTTCCAAGAAGGTTAGAACAGAGTTGTTGGAAAACCAACAGCGAAAGGATAAGCTTGTAGTGGGCTTATGGAAAAGACCTCAAAATTTGAGTTGCAATTCTGCCACTAACGAAAACAAATAATATAATTGATAACACCAACGAGATGAAAAACTTCTTTCACCAAGAGGATAGGAGAAAACTTGGATCATTGATAAGCACCATAATAGCAACATTCCTTAGGGAAGGCTTTAGGTGAAATATGACACAAGATAACTCCAACAAAGAGATTATTATGGGTTGAAACAACTCATGGACGAAGAAAAATATGATGGGTTTAAATATCTCATTCTTGACAACTTGTGAATCATGAAACATGAAGAAAATTATCAAGAATGACATAACACCGCCTCAAAACATAAGGTAGGAAGAATTGCACTTCGGAATGCAATATGAAGAATGCTTGAACTCCTCAAAACAAAACATGTGTTGAGCACCATGTTTATTTTGAAGTATGGCTTGACAGATCTTGACTCCAAGAGAAATCTTGAAGAACAATTGAAGAATGAAAGGAATCCTTGATGAGCCACCATGTTGATCCTCCATGAAGAACTCCGATAATAAAAGAATGATCAAACAAAAGGGAAAGTTGAAAAGAACTCCGGGAGAAGCCTTGCAATGATTAGATGAAGCTTTGAAATGATATAATTGAAATAACTTGAAGCTCCGGAAAGAAAAATGAACAAATGAGATCAAGAATTTTGATGAATCTCCGGAATAAGGAATTGAATTTACTCGATGAAACAAGAATAAGAATTACATTATGCTCATCCTTCACTAATTAAATTGATGACAAGCAATGGATTTGGCATACAACTTATTCTCGTAGAAAGGATTAAGAGAGATATAGCGCAAACTTGAATAAGGTCTTGATGGAACCACCGGTGGGATTTGGAAACAACGAATGAATTAATATGATAACCAAGAAAGAGAACTCTTGAACGAACCACCGTAAGAATTGAAAACAAACGAAGTAAAGGGATGAATCACCGGTAAGAATTTGAAAACGAACGAAGATACTTGGGGAACTTTAGATACAAGAGAATGAAGAGATCACGAGCTGACTAGGGAATACTTGAGTGATGCACCGGTAAGATTTGGAGAACGAGAGCTGAAAGCTGGAATGAGTAATTCTGAGATGATGAGTTCCAGAGAATCAAACTGAAAAGACTCCTGAATTGCTCCGGATGGGTGAAAAGAATTCTCACAATCAAAATAATTATGAGAGGATGGCAACAAGTTAGAACTATGAATCTTCAAGAGAACAGACCAAGATTTAGGAGAAATTCTTCCTCGGTCTTCAAATGTTGAGAATGATGATGAGAAACACCACCATGAATTTTTAGGCAGTCCGGAATGAAAATTAGAAAGGTTGAACCAACGATGAAAAGAATTTGAAAGATCTTGGCGAAAGACATATGACTGATGATAACCCATTCTTACGTCAAACTTTGAAAAGAATTTTAGAAGCTCCAGGAAAATTAGAAGAGTCAGGTAAGATCCTGGGAAAAGACCTGTGGGATAGGGCCCACTCAAAAGATACACCGTTAAAAAGGTCGCTTGGAAGAGAGATTGCGCCAGTTGAATTACATGGCTTGAATGTGATAACAACCTCGAAATAGCTTGAACGGATTGATAATGGAAATGCGAATCTTCTGAGATATCTTCAGCACTCCAGATAACATGAATAGCAAGAGGTGGATGATTAAGAGATGCACCTACATGAGAAAGCATTTGAAACGAGGAAAAGAATACGATCAACACTGAAAGCTTGACTTGAGTCCACCGGAGAAGAAAAAGAACGAAGAATAACAAACTTGAAGCTCCGTTAGTATCTTCATGGGAAATCACCGGATAAGAACATTGAAAGAAAAGAATGAAGAGACTTCGCATCAATAAAAAGGATGCTTGATTAAGAAATCTGGGTCCTTGAAGAAAAGGGTGGGAGGGCGGGAAAACAAAGGCAACTTGGGGCAGATGGAATAAACACCGTTGAGAAAACTTAGAATTGATCTCGCGAATGTTGAAATGATCGGATCCACTTGAAGAGAAGCACGCCGGTTGGAAAAGAATTAACATGACGACCTCGATGATCAAGAAGGATTAGTATTCACATAGCAATATGAGAACACCGTTTAGGAAAGGTATGGATTCAACATTTGACTTTGAAGCAACTTGAATACCACAAATAAAACAAAACAAAGGATTTGGCTCGCAGAATAAGCCGGAAACAAACATATGATAGATCCCATATCGTATCATGTGTGTGTTGGAAAGATATCCTACGAGATACTTGAATTCCCACTTATAAACTCCCGAAACTTTCTGGTTATGCAATCTGGTGTTGGAGATACAGGGGACACAAAATATATCACCCAAACTAACAATACCTAGATCCAGCTGTATCCATCCTTCAACACATAACCAAGAAACCTTCGGAAATCATTTACCTCAACCTTCGAAAAGCATCCGTTATACGAGTTATGGCAATACTCCCGAACTCCCGCCCCAGTACTGGGTGGCGTCGAGGTGATCTCACCAACAACTGCATAAAAGAGATTTTCGATGTCGGCGAAACTCAGGTATTCCAGAACTGCAACGATAAAATTGTGACGACAACACCTCGGAGCTCAACTCCCCGGGACACTGCCACAACCCCTAAATGTCAGGAGGCACCAAGAACAATGTTCTCGTCACAAAACCATCGGAACCCGCGTGATCCTAAATTTTTTTAGTGAAATTTGAGGAGAGAAAAGTCAAAACTTCTACGTCAGGAGGCCTCACCAGAGCGACGAAGGGACTGAGGAGTAAAAAGAATCCTACTCTCCAATATATATAATCCTAAGACTCAAAACATTTTTTCTAGACTCAACAACGTCAGTGATTCGATCAAGCAGGGGGCTCCTAAGTCGGGGATGGCTCTGATTACCAACTTGTAACGCCCACGATGCGGCTATATCTCCCACGTGTCGAGGCACGACTTAGAGGCATAACCGCATTGTGGTTTTGTCGCAAGAAGGGTCATCTTCACACAATCCCATGTAATGAACAAGAATGGGATAAAGAGTTGGCTTACAATCGCCACTTCACACAATACATAAATAAATTCATACATCATTCAAAATACACACATAGACCGACTACGGTCAAATCCAGATAAAAAGAAGATAACCCCAAATGCTAGATCCCTGATCGTCCCCAACTGGGCACCACTACTGATCAACAGGAAAACGAAACACAGTAATGGCCAAGTTCTTCATCGAGCTCTCACTGGAGCTGAGTAGCATCGCCTGCACTGGTATCATCGGCACCTGCAACTGTTTTGGTAGAATATGTGAGTCACGAGGACTCGGCAATCTCACACCCATGAGATCAAGACTATTTAAGATTATGGGTAGGACAAGGTAGTGAGGTGGAGCTGCAGCAAGCACTAAGCATATATGGTGGCTAACATACGCAAATAAGAGCGAGAAGAGAAGCAACGGAACGGTCGTCAACTAGTAATCATCAAGAAGTGATCCTGATCTCCTACTTACGTCAAACATAACCCAAAAACCGTGTTCACTTCCCGGACTCCGCTGAGAAGAGACCATCACGGCTACACACGCGGTTGATGCATTTTAGTTAAGTCAAGTGTCAAGTTCTCTACAACCGGATATTAACAAATTCCCATCTGCCACATAACCGCGGGCACGGCTCTCGAAAGTTTATACCCTACAGGGGTGTCCCAACTTAGCCCATTATAAGCTCTCACGATCAACGAAGGATATTCCTTTTCCCGGAAAGACCCGATCAGTCTCGAAATCCCGGTTTACAAGACATTTCGACAATGGTAAAACAAGACCAGCAAAGCCGCCCGAATGTGCCGACAAATCCTGATAGGAGCTGCACATATCTCGTTCTCAGGGCACACCGGATTGTCCAAACTTCCGGTAGGCGAGCCCAGAGTTGCCCCTGGTGGCCACCGGCGGTTGACAGGTTGGACCAACACTTAGAGGAGCACTGGCCCGGGGGTTTAAAATAAAGATGACCCTTGAGTCTGCAGAACCCAAGGGAAAAAGGCTTAGGTGGCAAATGTTAAAACCAAGGTTGGGCCTTGCTGGAGGAGTTTTATTCAAAGCGAACTGTCAAGGGGGTCCCATAAATCACCCAACCGCGTAAGGAACGCAAAATCAAGGAACATAACACCGGTATGACGGAAACTAGGGCGGCAAGAGTGGAACAAAACACCAAGCATAAGGCCGAGCCTTCCCCCCTTTACCAAGTATATAGATGCATTAATTAAATAAGAGATATTGTGATATCCCAACATATCCATGTTCCAACATGGAACAAACTTCATCTTCACCTGCAACTAGCAACGCTATAAGAGGGGTTGTGCAAAAGTGGTAACATAGCCAAACAACGGTTTGCTGGGAAAGGTGGGTTAGAGGCTTGACATGGCAATATGGGAGGCATGATATAGCAAGTGGTAGGTAGCGCGGCATAGCAATAGAGCGAACAACTAGCAAGCAAAGATAGAAGTGATTTCGAGGGTATGGTCATCTTGCCTGAGATCCCGCAAGGAAGAAGATCGAATCCATGAAGAAGACAAACGGACGTAGTCGAACGAATCCTCACAACTCCGGAACGAAACCGAAGCTAACGAGAGAAGCAAACCGGAAAGAAGGAAACAACATGGTAAACAACCATCACAGAAACATGGCATGATGCACAATCAAGTATGATGCATGTCCGGTTTAATGAGGCATGGCATGGCAAGGTGCACAAACAATACTTCAAATTAGGTGGAGCTCAATATGCAACGAGTTGCATATTGACGAAACACCACATCAATTATTTAGTTCTCTCGGTTATGTACCCAACAATATTAAATGTTATTAACATGGCAAGAGGTGAAGCATAGTAAACTATCTATCTGGGCAAGTTTAAATGAGGCCGGAACAACAAACAACAATTCCGGAAAATCCTCATGTGCATATTTAAGATTTGGTACTGTTCTGCCCTTAACACAATTTTAATGTTGTTAAACAGCAAAATAAAGTGCACCATGTTAAACTAGGCATTTTTCTACCCCATTTACATATAAAGTTTATTTAAAATGGAGCTACGGTTATTTAGTTATGAAATAAATCATTTTAACATGGCATTTGAGCAAATTAATGCAAACAGCAATTTAAATATTTCAAACATGGGTGAAGGCAGCATATTGTGAAACTAGATGCAATTCTAATCCTTTTACATATATGACATGTTTAATTTGGATGCATGGATAATTACTTATTAACACTTTAATATGATGGCATTTTTCTGTAAATATGCATGCACAGGATATTTAGCAAATTCGTCCAGGGAAAAAAAATCCACGGGCTGAAACTGGTGCAAGCTGGGTTGAACAGAGAGGAGGGACTGTGGGGAGCTCACCCATGGGCTTGGCCCAGTCGGTGGAAGAGGATGCAGGTCGGCTGGCTTGGGGTTGGGCCTTGACGAGGCAAGAGGAGGGTTAATGTGAGTGCTCGGGCAGAGCAGCTCGATGCAGAAGAGTCGTCGCCGTCTCCAGGCGCGCGGGACGAGCAGAGCTCCTGCTCGATGGAGGGGAAGCAGAGGCCGCGGTAGGGGATGGCGAGGCAGGGGACGGCGGCTGGCGATGCACTGGTGGGACCTGGCGCGACAGGGCTCCACGGGAGGGCGGAGAAGGAGCGGATCAGGGGTCGGGGATGCCGGATCTGGTGTAGAACAACGGCGGGCGGCAACGACCGCGGACGACGGCGCGATGCTCCACACCTCCTGTGCTCATAAAAACACACACACACACACACACACACACACACAGAGAGAGAGAGAGAGAGAGAGAGAGAGAGATGAGAAAGAGCAGGGGAAGACGAACATCAGGAGATGGAAGGGAAGCAGGGCGCGAGGAGCTGGCCTGATCCGGCAGCGCTGCTCCGGCGAGGCCGTCGACGGGTGGTGGCGCTCGGGGCCGAGGTGAGGAGGCAGACGCGGCAAGGCAGGGGATCGAGGGGATCCACAGGAGGACAAGCTCGGGAGGCAGCGCGTCCATGGCGACGTCGTGGGGCTCCTGCTCGAACAGAGAGGCAGAGGGGGGTCGGGTGAGAGAGATCGATAGGAAGGAGGCGACGTAGGGGAGGTGCGGCAACCTGCTAGTGGTGAGGAGCTCCGGCGACGAAACTGCAGAAGACGGCCTTGGAGCGTTGGTGCTCGAGGCGAGGGGCATCTCCTCGAGAAGGAAGAAGAAGCAGGGCGCGGCGGTGGTCCTGGAGGTCGCCGTCGAGCCGGCTGGCCGTGCGAGAAGATGAGGCCGAGCGCTCCTGCTCGGGCCTCGGGAAGAGAGGGGCTGGCGGCTGCTGCATAAAGGCTCAGCGAGGGGTGGATCGGGAAGGAGGCTGGTTGGGTCGATGTGGAAATCGAGGAGGATTTTTGGAGAGGGTGGCGGCGGCGGGTGAGGGATTGGATGGATGGGACAGCTCTCCTCAATTTTTTGGTTGGTCAATATATATCTCATGGGGATTAGATTAGAGGCTATTTGGGCCCTCCGATTTAAATCGGACGATCGAGAAAAATAGGCTAGGAGAATCCAACAAACAAAACGGTGATGTTTTATAGATGTTCGGGGATGATCCGGACCCAACGGTAACGATAGTCCGGTTCGGGTTCGGGGAAGTTTCAGACACGGGCGAGGGGTCGATGCACTGTGCAATGAGACTCCGGTTTAGGCAAGAGGGAAAACGAAGAACAAGGTTGGTCTCGGAACGGTCAATGAAAGCAAGGGGGACGCGGCAACTACGAGGGGATGCAAGTTTAAAAAAACAATGACGGCAACAGAGTGCCGATGCAATGCGAATGATGTGATGATAATGCAACAAGCAAATAAAACACACAGCAACAACGAAAAACATGGAAGGCGTCTGGAGCATCGGTCTTGGGGCGTCACAATACTCTTCTCATTGTGCGTGCTGTGGATTCACAGCTCTTGGATCTTAAGGACATGTTGTAGGATTTTCATGCATCCACTGGACTCAGAGTTAACTTTCACAAGTCATGCATTTTGCCTATAAACGTGGATGAGATAGAAACTACAAG
The DNA here is from genome assembly GCF_018294505.1 of Triticum aestivum. Classification (NCBI taxonomy): domain Eukaryota; kingdom Viridiplantae; phylum Streptophyta; class Magnoliopsida; order Poales; family Poaceae; genus Triticum; species Triticum aestivum. The sequence continues at coordinate 172,341,340 of NC_057805.1, read as the reverse complement.
ATTGGCTGCTATTTTTGGTTGTCAGGTTGGGACTCTCCCTTTTACTTATCTGGGGCTTCCTGTGGGTACCACTAAACCAAGGATACATGATTTATTCCCAGTGGTGGATAGTGTTGAAAGAAGATTGTTTGCTAGTTCCTGCCTTCTCAATCAAGGGGCTAGGTTACAATTGCTTCAGTCAGTTTTGTCTTCCTTTCCCATATATTTTCTTTGCAGGTTATGTCTACCAGCTGGTATCATCAAGCAAATTGAAAGAATTATGAGGCAATGTTTATGGAGAGGCAACTCAGACACTCCCAAACAATCCTTGGTAGCTTGGCCTCTAGTTTGTAGGCCTAAAGATAAAGGTGGCATGGGGATTATTAACCTGAGCATCCAGAACAGAGCCCTCCTTACCAAACACCTCTCTAAGTTTTACAACAAAGCTGATATTCCTTGGGTATCTCTCATTTGGAACACTTATTATGATGGAGTTCTACCCCATGGAACAGTGTTGTGTGGTTCCTTTTGGTGGAGGGATATATCAAACTTAATGAAGCTTTCAGGCTACACTATGAAGTTACCATAAACATGTGCGATTATGTTCTTTTCTGGTTTGATGCTTGGATCCTCTTGGGATCATCAGTCCCTCTCAGGGAGAGGTTTCCCAGGCTCTTCTCTTTTGCGATTGATGATAAGGTATCTGTAAGAGATGTTCTCAATACTCCTGATATGTCTGAGCTCTTCCATTTGACTTTGTCACCAGAAGCAATGGAGGATTTGATCACTGTATAGAATGTCCTGCTTGACATGAATACTGATGACAGTATCAATGATTCTTGGTCTTGGATCCCAGGCAGAGGAAGCTTTTCTGCCAAGAGCTACTATACAGTGATGCATGCCCATCTACCTAGTGATATGCCGACCAAATGGATTTGGGAAAGCAGATCAACAATGAAAATCAAGATTTTTGCATGGTTAATGCTTAATGATAGGCTAAACACCAGAGATTTTCCAGTTAGGAGGCACTGGAGATCGCCTCAGGAGGACAACACTTGCCCTTTATGTCATGCTCAAGCACATGAGGACAGAGACCATCTATTCTTTACCTGTCAATTCAGCTCAAGGGTCTGGAACAACTTGCACATTCAGTGGCTAGCTAGTTTGTCTCCTTCAGAGTGCCTTATTGCTGCCAGGAAAATCTTTGGCCAACCTTTCTTCAAAGAGGTTGTTTACCTAGTTGCCTGGAATGTTTGGTTATTGAGGAATGGACGAATCTTCAGAAATGAGAGGCATACCTTTGCAGCATGGAGGAGGAATTTCATCCATGATATTACCCTGCTATCCCACATATTAAAGCCTAGTTTAAAACCTATGTTGTTGCTTTGGATTAATTCTTTGCCCTAGTTGGCCTCTTGTAATTATGTAACATAGGTAAGTAGCCTAACATTACCTACCAGAACCTTTTGTTCTTTGTTGGTTGAGTTTTAATAAAATACTGTGGGGCTGTTAACTCACAGTTCCCACTCAAAAAAATTGAATTATGCACATGAAATGCCTAGAAAACCCAGTTAATGTATAAAAATGTCCAAACGAACCCCGAAAAATTCCAAAAGTAAACACAACACTCCTATTGTTCTATGTTGACACCAGAATTTTTTTGAAAGCAATAAGAGGCAATGGATATCGTTTCGTCCCCAAAGGTGGCTGGTTCCCTACCGAAACCATCATGCTTGTGTGTAGCATATATCATGTTCACCGTTTTGACCTGAGGTGGAAACTTCTTTTGTCCCCTTGTGTTTGGTTGCTGGGGCTCCTCGTCATCGTCCTCGCTTTGCGACCCCTTTTAATTGTTCTCGGCATTTAACTTGCCTGCCTGTTTAAAAACCCAACAATCTCTATTGGTATGATTGGCTGGTTTGTCTGGGGGTGCCATGGATCTGGCACGGACGATGAGTATGTGGTCCAAGCTGGATGGTCCCTGATTGTTTCTTTTATATGGCTTCTTCCGCTGACCGGACTTGGAGCCACTGAATCCGGCGTTGACTGTCGTGTCATCGTGTTGTCACCATTGCTTCGGCGTTTGTGTCTGCTGCATCGGAGCTTGCCGTTGCTATTTTTGACCTCGGAGGTGCCCATTTCACTTGCTGTGTTTTTGCTACGGGCCAGCCAACTATCCTCACCCGCACAAAAGCGGGTCATGAGTGCCGTGAGGGCTGCCATGGACTTCGACTTTCCTGGCCGAGGTGGCGGGTGAGCCATTCGTCATGGATGCTATGTTTAAAGGCCGCTAGGGTTTCGGCATCCGAACAGTCGACGATCTGGTTCTTTTTAGTTAGGAACCTAGTCCAGAATTTCCTGGCTGACTCTCCAGGCTGTTGAACTATGTGGCTTAAGTCATCGGCATCTGGTGGCCGGACATATGTACCTTGGAAGTTGTCAAGGAAGGCTTCTTCCAAGTCCTCCCAGCTGCCAATAGAATTTTCAGGTAGACTATTTAACTAGTGCCGAGCAGGCCCTTTCAGTTTTAGTGGGAGGTATTTGATGGCGTGAAGATCATCTCCGCGGGCCATATGGATGTGGAGAATAAAATCCTCGATCCATACCGCGGGATCGGTTGTTCCATCATACGATTTGATATTTACGGGTTTAAACCCTTCTGGGAATTCATGATCCATTACTTCGTCAGTGAAGCAAACAGGGTGTGCGGCGCCTCTATATCGGGCCACATCGCGACGTAGCTCCGATGGAGTCCGTCTGCGATTTTTGGCCCGGGCGTGACTAGGTTTGTCACGTCCGAATAGGTAGCCGTCATCGCGTGTCGAGGCACGTCCTCGCGATCCATAGATCGATCTTGTATGTCCTGCTCTACTATCCAGGTCGTGCCGAAGGTCATATGTGTAACCCCGAGCTGTTTTGTCCCTGCCTTTATGGTGAGGTGGGGCGGTCTGGAGTTCGGCTTCAGTTGTCGCTTTATCCCGACCGCGTGGTGGTCGGTCAGCCGCATTGCGCGATGTTGGTACGGGCTCCGGCGCCTCGTCATCAAACTGAGGCAGCAATTTGCGCTTCGGGTAACTTTTGGCTGGGCGCTTAAGGCCGTATTCTTCGGCTGCCAGGACATCAGTCCATCTATCGTTGAGCAGATCCTGATCAGCTTGAAGCTGCTGCTGCTTCTTTTTCAGGCTCCTTGCAGTGGCTATTAGCTGGCGCTTAAAGCGCTCTTGCTCGAGAGGTTCCTCGGGCACGATAAAATCCTCGTTGCCAAGGCTCGTCTCATCCTCGAAGGGTGGAAGCTAAGTGTTGCCCTTCGAGTCGTCGTTTATGGCCTGTTCATCAGGGCTAACTTGCCCATCTTTCCGATCGTCCTGTTCGGCCGTTTGTTCGTCGGGATCTTCTCTGTCTTCGGCACCGTCCAGAGTGTGATCGTCTCCTCTGCCGGTGTTGCTGTCCTTGCTGCGGCGGGATTTAGAGCAGCGCCGCTGACGCCGGCGCTTTGGTTGTGTCTTAGGAGGCTCATCCTCAACTGGATTTTCCTTGTCCTCGCCGTTATTCTCTTTGGGTGTATCCATCATGTATACGTCGTACGAAGAAGTGGTCGTCCAGCGTCCGGTAAACGGCGGGTTTTGGCCATGCTCCTCATCTGCATCATCGTCCATACCATCGACGTCTCCGGAGCCGTAATCGAGCATGTCGGTTAAGTCCTCGACAGTTGCTATGTAGTGGGTGGTGGGTGGGAAGCGAAATTCCCCGTCATCAGCCTCCAGTTCGAACCGGACATAGTTCGGCTGTGGGTCCCCCGCTAAGGATAGATTTTTTAACGAGTTCAGCACGTCGCCTAAAGGCGAGTGCCGGAACATGTCCGCGGTGCTGAATTCGGCGATCGATGACCGATCCGGCTCGACATAAGCGGACGCACATGGTTCGGAACTTATCACCGGAAACGAGTCCGAGGTTCTGGAGACACAGATATCACCCAAGGTTAGGTCTGTGTGCGGCTCCAACGCCGCGTAGTCTGCGGCTTCCGAGGCGGGGTTGAGCTTCCCGTCCTCGGATGGTGCGATCTGCTCCGGATCTAAGGCGAGAGCGGCTACATGTGCAATTTCCTGAGTATGGTTCGATGACAGATTTAAGTCATGTTCATCGTAGGGATAGGGAGCGGCTGCCGTGGTCTCGAATCCGTCGAAGATCAAATATCCGCGAATGTCCGCGACATAGTTGAAGCTCCCAAATCTGACCTGATGGCCAGGGGCGTAGCTGTCGATCTGCTCCAGATGGCCAAGCGAGTTAGCCCGCAGTGCGAAGCCGCCGAACACGAAGATTTGTCCGGGGAGGAAGGTTTCCCCTTGGACGGCATCGTTGTTGACGATTGAAGGAGCCATCAAACCTTTTGAGGACGGCACAGTGGAACTCTCAATGAAAGCACCAATGTCAGTGTCAAAACCGGCAGATCTCGGGTAGGGGGTCCCGAACTGTGCGTCTAAGGTTGATGGTAATAGGAGACAGGGGACACAATGTTTACCCAGGTTCGGGCCCTCTCTATGGAGGTAATACCCTACTTCCTGCTTGATTGATCTTGATGAATATGAGTATTACAAGAGTTGATCTACCACGAGATCGTAATGGCTAAAACCCTAGAAGTCTAGCCTATATGACTCTATCCGTTTCCGGACTAAGCCCTCCAGTTTATATAGACACCGGAGGGGACTAGGGTTGTACAAAGTCGATTACAGAGAAAGGAATCTTCATATGTGGTCACCAAGCTTGCCTTCCACGCCAAGGAGAGTCCCATCCGGACACGGGAGAGAGTCTTCGGTCTTGCATCTTCACAGCCCATTAGTTCGGCCCATGTCCAACAGGCCGGACGCCCGAGGACCCCTTAGTCCAGGACTCCCTCAAGGAGGCAATATGATCATGCTCAAGTATTGGGTGTAGTTAATATTCGAGTGTGTTTCATGAATGGATCAATGTTTGAGCATGATGGGCTAGGGATAACTTGTTTTAGCATTGATATTTTGAAAGACATGGTTGCTTGTTGATATGCTTGAGTATCTAAATTATTATGTCAAAACTAGACTATTGCTTTGTATCACATAAAAAGTACAAATGTCCATGCTATAAAGAAAAGAATATGATATGACTTGATGAACAACACTCCACATCAAAAATTATGTTTTTATCACTTACCTACTCGAGGACGAGTAGGAGTTAAGCTTGGGGATGATGATACGTCTCCAACGTATCTATAATTTTTGATTGTTCCATGTTGTTTTATTATCAATCTTGGATGTTTTATGATCATTTTATAGTCATGTTATACCATTTTTTGGTACTAACCTATTGACATAGTGCCAAGTGCAAGTTGTTCTTTTTTCCATGTTTTTTACATCGCAGGAATCGATATCAAACGGAGTCCAAATGCCACGAAACTCCATGATGATTTTTTATGGGCCAAAAGGAAGCAGATGGGCCCTGGTTGCACCTAGGGGGAGTCCCGAGGAGGGGACAACCCACCAGGGCGCGCTAGGAGGCCCTGGCGCCCCCTGGTGGGTTGTGCCCACCTCGGGTACCACCCCGGACCGCCTCTTGGCTCTATAAATACCCCAAAAATACCAGAACCCTAGGGGAGTCAACGAAATATTCATCCAGCCGCCACCGAGTCCAGAACCACCAGATCCAATCTAGACACCATCACGGAGGGGTTCACCACTTCCATTAGTGCCTCTCCGATGATGCGTGAGTAGTTCCTTGTAGACCTTCGGGTCCGTAGTTAGTAGCTAGATGGCTTTCTCTCTCTCTCTCGCTGAATTCTCAATACAATGGTCTCTTGGAGATCCATATGATGTAACTCTTTTGCGGTGTGTTTGTTGGGATCTGATGAACTTCGAGTTTATGATCAGTCATATCTTTTTATATCCATGAAAGTTATTTCAGTTTCTTTGATCCCTTATATGCATGATCTCTTATAGCCTCATATTTCTTCTCCAATATTTGGGTTTTGTTTGGCCAACTTGATCTATTTATCTTGCAATGGGAAGAGGTGCCCGTCAGTGGGTTCGATCTTACGGTGCTCGATCCTAGTGACAGAAAGGGAAACGACACGTATGTATCGTTGCTACTAAGGATAAAAAGACAAGTTCTATATCTACCGCCATATAGATAAACGGATCTTGTCTACATCATGTCATCGTTCTTATTGCATTACTCCGTTTTTCCATGAACTTAGCACACTAGATGCATGCTGGATAGCGGTCGATGTGTGGAGTGTTAGTAGTAGATGCAGGCAGGAGTCGGTCTACTAATCTTGGACGTGATGCCTATGTAATGATCATTGCCTGGATATCGTCATAATTATTTGAAGTTCTATCAATTGCCCAACAGTAATTTGTTTACCCACCGTTTGCTATTTTTCTCTAGAGAAGCCACTAGTGAAACCTACGGCCCCGGGTCTTCTTTCTCATATATTTGCCTTGCGATCTACTTTTCCTTTGCATTTTTATTCAGATCTATTAAACCAAAAAATACAAAAATACCTTGCTGTGTTTTATCTTTATTTATTTTATTTGGCGTTCGATCTATCAATCTACTAAAATTTACCTCACGTCCGCTTGCCTATCTTGAGGCGCCGTACCCCGGAAAGGATTGACAACCCCTTTAACTCGTCGGGTTGCGAGGTGTTGTTGTTTGTGTGCAGGTGTTGTTTACGTTGTGTTGCTTGGTTCTCCTACTGGTTCAATACCTTGGTTTCATAACTGAGGGAAATACCTACCATCGCTGTGCTACATCATCCCTCCCTCTCCGGGGAAGTACCGACGTAGTTCCAGCTACCATCAATCACCTCAGTGTATATTGATGACCTCATCATCAATGTCTATACAAGACCTAAACGTACAAAGAATCATCTTAAGACGGAAAATTTGGATTCAACCAAATTTAGCTTAATCTTACCACTTGAGCATTCTCTCAAGAATACATATCAGTCTACATCTATCCAAAGTATATATGAGAAGTTCAATACGGATATACGATAACAATAAAGGACATGTATGGTCATACTGCCTTGGTAGGGTACAAATCCATTCATATCTAGGGGTGATAATGAAGTGATATCAGGACCTAAGGTACTACATCTCACTAATACCAACGCACTCATATAATTGCAAACTACGTCTGGCCTGACACTATATTTGCTATCTTTGTTTAGAGTGCAACCCCCAACAAAGGTATATGGTTGATATAAGAAATATCCACTTATATCTCAAGCTCACAATAAATCTTGGGCAATTCCATCAGGAGAATCAAGATATGACCATGATATATGAAATGATATTGGCTCTTTATTTGATCCCAACAATGCCACATTAATGACTGAATTCATCGGAATAGTCTTCTCATAGAAGTCATCTAAATAGACTCTAATGACTACTTCCACTTATTGTTATGGCATAATTGCTTTATCTAAAAGCATTACAAAATATGCATGGCTCAGTGGAATGATAAACCACACTCAAAATCATGTGGTTGAGATTCATCAGAATCACATAACTTGATTTCTCAAGATGCTTCCACTTGTGTTACTTAATACCTGCAGGTTATATGAAGAGAAATATCATAAAAGCACATTGCTTGAAGTTACTCATCCTCACGAACTATAGAAAAGTGATGAAATAATTTGCAAACAAAATACTGTGAAAATCCTATAGATTATTCACAATGTCATGATCATGTCAATGGAATTGGTATGACACATCCTCCAGATTTGCAAAGTTTAGGGGGAGTAATCTCCCAAACTATAACCTATTAACAATCATCAGATTGCATATATTGTACTTTTTTCCCTTCATGAGTTTTTCCCTCATGGTTTCTCATAAAATGGTTTTTAACGAGACAATATAGATACAAGTGTTCACATATGCCATATCATTTTCTCCGTATATTTTCCCACTGGGTTTTAAAGTTTTCAATGGCATGTCAGATTGCACTCTTTTTCCCGTATGAGTTTTCTCTCAAAGATTCTCATAATGGTTTTTAATGAGGCAATATCTTTTTAAGATCATATGCAATACTTTCAAGTTTTTCCTCATTAGGGTTTTTAAAGGAAAGTATACAAAGCATATTTATTGTTCTCTAAACACACAAGCGAGTTTTCTCCTTCTTCAAAGGTTTTTCTCATCTGAGTTAAGAGACAATAATCATTATATGTTGCATCATTTTCTCCTTATTATTTTTCCCACTGGGTTTAAAGGAGTTTTAGCAACATATTTGCATTATTCTCCTCAGGTTTTTCCCACAGGGTTTTTGGAGGAGTCTTTCTCAAAATGAAGACGATGAACATTCTCAAGGCAAACACATACTGGGAGGAGTCTTTATCAATATGATGCGTATTAGACTAGCATAGATTAGGGGGGTGTTAAGGATTAATTTAATCCTAATAATCAATTCTTAAGTCGGTTGTTTAAGTCGGTTGTAATTACTGACATTGTAACTCTAACTACCTTGTAATCAGGGTATAAATACCCAGTCATTAATCAATGAGAAACACCGTTCATTGATCATTCGCTCTCTCTCTCCCTCTCTCTCTCTCTTTTCTACTTACACATCAACAAAGGCGAAGCCATTGCTGTTGAACGAATTAGATCAGGGCAACACCCGGGATGCGCCATTGGACTCTAGATCTGGCACACTAGCACGACTAAGATGTCAAAGGAGGAAACCATACAAGCCAACCACAAGCTCATCACACGATTCATCATCTTCCATATGTCGCCGATGCAGACCACTGTTGGGGAACGTAGCATGAAATTTCAAAAATTTCCTATGCTCACGCAAGATCTATCTAGGAGATGCATAGCAACGAGAGGGGGAGAGTGTGTCCACGTACCCTCGTAGACCGAAAGCGGAAGCGTTTGACAACGCGGTTGATGTAGTCAAACTTATTCTCATTCCGACCGATCAAGCACCGAACGTACGGCACCTCCGAGTTCTGCACACGTTCAGCTCGATGACGTCCCTCGAACTCTTGATCCAGCAAAGTGTCGAGGGAGAGTTCAGTCAGCACGACGGCGTGGTGACGGTGATGGTGAAGTGATCCGCGCAGGGCTTCGCCTAAGCACTATGTGAATATGACCGGAGGCGTAAACTGTGGACGCACTACTAGGAAAATGCTTATACACATTAGCAACGTAGTACCGATGTAAAATAGTAACCGCTGCTGCTATTTAGCAGTAGCGCTTTTCCTGGCAGACGCTACTAGTAACTCTATAGTAGTAGTGCTCGGTAGCGAAAACGCGCTACTACTATGTGGGACCAGACGAGGCCACCGACGATCGCCGTAGTTGTAGCGCTGTACAGAACCAAGCGCTACTACTAACAGTTTAGTAGTAGCGCTTGGTTTTACTGCGCCGCTACTGCTAATGGGCCCCACTTATTAGTAGCGCTTTTCCTGGTGAGCGCTACTACTAAGTCCCATAGCAGCAGCGCGTTTTGCTAAGCAGCGCTACTGCTAGTTGCGGCTGGTGCCACCTTTTCCACCCCCTCCCCCTCCTCTCCCCCACTTTGCCCTCTCTACCCCTCCTTTCCCCTCTCCCCTCTCCACTCTCCACCATTGTTGCTCTTCTTCTCTCTTCCTCCTACCTCTCTTCTCTCCTCATTAATGGCACCCTCCTCCATAAATGGCCTCTCTCTTTCTCCTACACCTCTCTTATCTCCCCCATTAATGCCCCCCTCCACCATAACCCCTCTCCATTAGTTAGCTAGCTAGATTCACCTCTCCTCCCCAACAACTAGATCTAGCTAGCAATTTAGCCAACCACACGTGCTCTCTCGATCATTCTCTCTCATCATCTAATTAACCGCGTGCTCTCGATCTCTCTCGGGAGATATATAGGTGAGTAAAAAGTTGTTCATTTCAAGAATGAGAATATATGTGTGAATGAGAATATGTGTGTTTGGGATATATATATATGGAGAGATTTGTGCGAGTGACATATGCCCTCGAGTTGCTTATGTTTTGCCGAAATGTCGATTTATTTCCGTTTCGGTGAATTTTGAGCAAACTCAATATGTCCTATTTTTAGGCAAGGTCATGCCAAAATTTTATATATATATATATATATATATATGACTTTGAAGCATGCATTATTTATATTATAACCCTTTTGCTTGTTATACCGTGCAGTTGGTCATGAAGGTGAGTGGATGGAAGGTGGAGCGGTACATGCAATCCGCGGTGATGGACATGTATCCAAATTATCAGACTAGGATTATGTGACGCCCGGATAATTAAGCTACAGTGAACCTCTGCTAATGATGCCACGTCACCTCGATTATAGTTGCTAATCTCGAGTTAGTTCGAAACTGGTTCGAATTCAAATTCAAAATCAAGCAAACAATAAAATATTTTCAAATATTAAAAATAAAATGTTGTTAATATGACAAATAAATCATGGATGATATTGGTGGAGAAACAACATCTTTTTAAAATAATTAAATACCCTAAAGTGATGACAACAGCAGCAAAAACAATTAGTTATACCCCTATTATATTTTATAAAATACTAAACTACTTTAGCTAGGTTCCAAAGTTATTGTGGCAGTGGTATAATTAATGTTACTATTTTAGGTATTAAATGAATATTTTACAAAACTAAAACAATTTGGGAAATAAAATTAAATCAGAAAAGAAAATAAGAAAAAGGATAAGGCTAAACAAAAATTAAAACAAAAAGAGAGCCTCCTGGGCCACTTGGCCCATCTAGCCAAAAGGGGCCAGCCCACCCCCTCGTCCCCTTCCTCTGCTACAGGGAGGCAGGGGGATCGTGGCGCTCATCCCCCCGGCCATGGCCACCCGAGCCCTGCGTGGAAGCCATCCACGAGCTCCCCCTCAGTACAAAAAGCCCCCTCTCCCTCCTGCTAACCCTAGCTCCTCACTCCGCCGCCCCTCTCGTTCTCCCCCTCGCCTTTGCTTCCTCCCCGCGCACTGCCGAGCCGCCGTCGCCATGGTTTTGCTCGCCGCCGCGGCTAACGTCGACCCCGCGCTCCGAGATCCAGTCCATGAGCTCCGTCTGCCTCCCATACGTCGTCCAGGCGCCCCCGTGCGAGCTCGGCGCCACGGCAGCGAGTGGAGCGGGACCTTCTTCATCCTCCGGCCGCCACCATTCGCCGCCTCGATTCGCCGTCGTCACTCCGCCCCGGATTAAGCCCAGCAGCACCTCGTCCTCACTGTGAGCGCACGCTCCTTCTCCCCCTTTTCCCGGGCTTGATTTCGAGCTTGCACGCGTAGTTGCGACATGCCCGTACCCCCACCGCCGCCGATGAGCTCCGCCGACGCGTCCATGGCCGTCGTGGGCCTCGCCCGACCCCAGCACCGTTCTCCTGGTGCTCCCAGGAGCACGACGCACACTCGCACGCCTCACCTCTGCCCCGTAGCGCTGACGTTGCACCCCTCCCCGAACGCCACCGCTGCTCTTCGTCGCCGTTCCGGCCAGCTCCGGCTAACTCCGGCGACGCCACCGGTCCCAGTCGACGCGCCACCTCGCCAGCTTCCTGACGCACATGACCGCGCGGCAAACCGAGGTCGGAGGCGACCGCACGGTCGTCGCCGGCGTACCCCGCCTCGCCGTCGTTAGCGCGCCGGTGCGCCGCTGACGTGGCACTTAGATTAGCTACTAATCACCCCCACTAACCCCACTGACACCTGGGCCCAAGGCCATTAACTTAAGCTAAAACATTAGATTAAATAAAACTCCCCCTGAGTCACTTACAAGTGGGGCTAGGCGGCCACTTTGACTGGTCAAGGTGTACCAGTCAACTGTTGTCTGTGCAGTTGACTGGTCCCACCAGTCAGCCCCTCTGGTGCACTCTGGGTGCAGTGCACCATGTGCACCTAGCAATTTCCTGTTTAATTTTCGAATTAAAATAAATCTGTAATTTCAGAAAATCAATAAAACTTTGGAAAATCATATAAAATAAACCGTAAGTCAGATAGAAATAATTTATATATGAAAGTTTCTCAGAACGACGAGACAAATCCGGATACGCAGTCCGTTCGTTCACCACACGTCCCTAGCATAGCGAACATGCAACATTTTTCCTCCGGTCCGCCCGTCCGAAAACGCGAAACACCGGGAATACTTTCCTGGATGTTTGCCCCCTTCTCTAGTAGTACCTGATACTGCGTTAGGTCACCTCTAGCACCGTGTATTGCCATGTTACGCTTTGTGATGCTTTGATTACTCTGTTATTTATTGTCTTCCCCCTCCGTTACTTCTTTCCGGTAGACCCTGAGACCGCTGCCGGTACCCCTGTGATCGACTACATCAACGACGAACCCTTCTTGCCAGAGCAACCAGGCAAGCCCCCCCCCCCTTGATCACCAGATATCGCCTATTCTTCTCTATACTGCTTGCATTAGAGTAGTGTAGCATGTTAGTGCTTTCCGTTAATCCTATACTGATGCATAGCCTGCCCTTGCTACTACTGTTGCTACCTTTACCTGCAATCCTACATGCTTAGTATAGGATGCTAGTTTTCCATCAGTGGCCCTACATTCTTGTCCGTCTGCTGTGCTATACTATCGGGCCGTGATCACCTGGGCGGTGATCACGGGTATATGCTTATATACTCTATACATGACACATGTGGTAAATAAAGTCGGGTCGGCTCGTAGGAGTACCCGCAAGTGGATCTTTGTGGCGGAGCGACAGGGCAGGTTGAGACCGCCTAGGTGAGAGGTGGGCCTGGTCCTGGACGGCGTCCGTGGTTACTTCGACATAACACGCTTAACAAGTTCTTGGTATTTGATCTGAGTCTGGCCATTTGGTCTATACGCACTAACCATCTACGCGGGAGTAGTTATGGGTATCCCGGCGTCGTGGTATCAGCCGAAGCCTTCGTGACGTCAGCGACTGAGTGGCGCGCGCCGGATTGGACTGGAACGCCACTAGGCTAGGTCTGCTTCCGGCCGCGTACGCAACGTGCAGGTGTGCATAGGGCGATGGGCCCAGACCCCTGCGCGCATAGGGTTAGACCGGCGTGCTGACCTCTCTGTTGTGCTTAGGTGGGGCTGCGACGTGTTGATCTTACGAGGCCGGGCATGACCCAGGAAAGTGTGTCCGGCCAAATGGGATCGAGCGTGTTGGGTTATGTGGTGCACCCCTGCAGGGAAGTTTATCTATTCGAATAGCCGTGTCCCTCGGTAAAAGGACGACCCGGAGTTGTACCTTGACCTTATGACAACTAGAACTGGATACTTAATAAAACACACCCTTCCAAGTGCCAGATATAACCCGGTGATCGCTCTCTAACAGGGCGACGAGGAGGGGATCGCCGGGTAGGTTTATGTTATACGATGCTACTTGGAGGACTTCAACCTACTCTCTTCTACAAGCTGCAAGATGGAGATGGCCAGAAGTGTAGTCTTCGACAGGATTAGCTATCCCCCTCTTATTCTGGCATTCTGCAGTTCAGCCCACTGATATGCCCCTTTACACATATACCCATGCATATGTAGTGTAGCTCCTTGCTTGCGAGTACTTTGGATGAGTACTCACGGTTGCTTCTCTCCCTCTTTTCCCCCTTTCCTTTCTATCTGGTTGTCGCAACCAGATGCTGGAGTCCAGGAGCCAGACGCCACCATCGACGACGACTCCTACGACACTGGAGGTGCCTACTACTACGTGCAGTCCGCTGACGACGACCAGGAGTAGTTAGGAGGATCCCAGGCAGGAGGCCTGCGCCTCGTTCGATCTCTATCCCAGTTTGTGCTAGCCTTCTTAAGGCAGACTTGTTTAACTTATGTCTGTACTCAGATATTGTTGCTTCCGCTGACTCATCTGTGATCGAGCACTTGTATTCGAGCCCTCGAGGCCCCTGGCTTGTATTATGATGCTTGTATGACTTATTTATGTTTTAGAGTTGTGTTGTGGTATCTTCCCGTGAGTCCCTGATCTTGATCGTACACATTTGCGTGCATGATTAGTGTACGGTCAAATCGGGGGCGTCACAAGTTGGTATCAGAGCCAACTGCCTGTAGGAATCCCCCTTTCCAACTCCTTGGCCGAAGTCGAGTCTAGTCATTGAAAAACTTTTACTAATATGGCTGTGTGGCTTACGGGCCCACGTCGCCATTGGGTGGTATTAGGATCTTTTATTCCTCGTCTATACTCTGGGACTCTGAGCTCTCTTCTATTCGGGTAAATTGATTTTGCTAAAAACAAAACTAACTTTAGGTTCTCGAAAATACTATCTCCCGGAGAGCCCCTTCAGTCCAGATGATCGCCGACTGCATCAGAAGATTTCGAAGATACTCTCCGATATTCTCTCAAGACCTTGTGCCCGTTGCCTTTGCAATTCCCTACCACCAAAATATCCCTATGGATAAATACTTACACCTGTCATTCTTACTTTTATTCCCAGTCGATCTTGTTAATACAAAATACCCCGATAATACTTTGTGCCTACTGCCTTGCAGTTCTTTGCCACCTGAATACCCCTACGAATAATTTCTCGCACTTATCGAGTATCCGCTCATCCCAAATGATTCATGTATTACACAAAGTCTTCGAAATACCATTTGATCTTTCGAAAATCCTCAGCAACCTATTGCTCTTGAAATTCTTGTTTGCTTGCATTATGGTTAATCCCATAAGTCTCGTAATCTTATTGGCATCTCTTGTCATTATCATTTTGAGTCCGTTGATTCAATTTGTTGCGAATGCTCGCAATCCTCAATCAGATCCTAGTATTCATCCTTCCGGCTCAGACGTCATTTTAAACGTGAGCTGGATCTCGACCAATCAAATTTGCCATCGATTGTACCCCTAAGTCTACTCAACTTATCCATCCCTAATCAGAGCGTTTGCTTCTGATCCCTTGAATTTGAAATTATAATTCCTTTGCATGGAGCTTTGAGTTAGTCAGTTGTTTCTATAATCTGATCTCCTGGCATTCTTTCTTCCTCTGGTTGAGTACTAATGCTCACATCAGATCCCTTGTGGACCACCAGACCCTTTTGTCGGATCTTATCCAACAATGTCCTTCATATTAAATAAGCTTGTGAGGTTTTCCTCGGATACATGATGCCTTTGGTAAATTGTATCCTCTGCTTTGTGAACCATGCTCTACTTTCGAGCTTGTGTTAATTACTCCAAAAAAATTGTGGTATATGTTCCTAAGATGCCTCGATGGGTTGAACCAATGCCTTACCTAATCTATGTGAGCCCGAAAGATTTCACGGGCCATACTCATCTGGTATTTCACCAGGTAAAACTTTCGACAACTAATGTCATTATCAAATACGAGAGGCGAATGGAATGTTATGCATTGAAGAAGTGGGAGTCGACCTTGAACCTTTGTGTTCATGCCCATGGACACGATGTAGATCCTATCATGGAAGCTTCTCTTATAATAATTACCCCCTTGTAATAAGTTCATCTGGTATCCATGGACGTGGTTCCGACCATGTTTCTCCTTGATTCCGTTTCTCGTGCAAGTTTGAGCACTTGTCTTCTGCAGGGCAATACCCTAGTCCAACCTTTACCTTGATCTGTCGTCGAGTATTACCCCTTGGTATCTCGAGATTATCATGGAACTGCATAACTTCTTATGAGTTTTTCATCAAGTGCTACATTCTCACTGATTCCAATTTTCCACGGGCTCTGAGTTATTAGTCACTCGAGAACACCGATAAGCGAATCGATTCCGCACTCCGATTCAATAACTCTAAGAAATTCTTGTTGCTTACGAGTCTAATAATCCTTCAAGTCATTCCTAGCCTTATCGGCTATATCATTATCGTGCAAACTTTTTAACTGTGCTACCCGGACCTTCCCAGCACACAAATTTCGACAGTGAGCTAATCTTGCGTCGATCTTCCTCGTCATATCACTTCTCCTTGAACTGCAAACTTGATTTCGAGTTTGTGTCCTAACCGTGGTTCCAATAACCTTTCGCTTTCATCATTCCTTTGACTTGATGTCATCGTCGATCAATTACATCTTCTTGAAAACCTCTCGACAAACTTGTCGTGATCATTGTCAACAATTTGACTTCTTCCAAGTTGTGTGTTGAAATTCAGGATGAGAAATACCATCCTTGCCCCTCGATGAATTGTGTTATCATCGACAACATTCTTGCCTCCCCCCAACACAAACTTGTTCATATTTTGTGTTGTATCTTGATTTCCCTGCTATCCAACTTATGTTATGTTCTACCATGGAGTATTACCATCTTTGATGTCAAGAATGTCGTGAGCATTACTCCACCTCTTAAGAATTCTTGGTACAATGATACTTCTCGCCATCACCATTCTTTCTGGGTCCCCATGTTGTTTCTAAACGAAATACCGACAAATGGTCTGTGATGTGTAAATTCTAAACTTCTAGCAACCCTATTGCTTTGAAGTTATTGGTCTATAGTTTCATTCTACGTCTATGGCTTAATGAATCATCATTCGAACATTGATCGTGCTACCTAGCCCATATTTCGGGTGCACATTTCAACCAATGTTTAACTGTGTATGTTTTCCTCGAGCATACGTCATTAAGTCATTCGATCTAGTTAGTGTTATCTCCTTGTTCATATAGTTGTGGAAATCCATCTTTTGGAAATCTCAATGGATTGTCGCTGAGTCAATCAGTCACCTCCTCATCCTCTCCTTGGTTTAATGATGAACTCTTGTTTCGGAACTTGCTTTCATAGTTCATTTCCCGAGAATCTTACAATGTCATCCCATCAATTTGTGTTGCACCTTTCTTCTCAGACATCCTGAGTCTGAGGTATCCTGACACCAATCAGATCTGAACCTCGGTCAGATATGATGGTTGGAACATATTTCCAAGAGTTATAATGTTGGTCTTTATATGACCCGGTAAGGTTATGTCATGCATAGCGCACCTGGCCGGAGGCCCTATTGTTACAGGTTCCTTTTCAGCAAGGTTATCCATTCTTCCATGAGGAAATTGTAAGACTTATTCTATAAGTTGTTTCTGATGGATCCTTTTTGTTTCCAAAGTCTGATCTTCACCTGTTGACCATGTCAATGCTATCTCGAAGCATGTCTATGGTACTCCGATTTTTAACAGGAACATTTGAAGCCCAATGCTAAATGTTTCCTGCTCAATTATCCAAACACCGCTGTTTGGGTAATGTCATGAACTTCCTCCCCCCTAACCTAGATGGTTTTCTACATTATATCCTATCATGGATATCATGCTCTGCTGGTCCTTGGGAAGGAAATACCCCTGAAATATGTGTTTTAACATATTTTCCTTTCCATTGTTCTGTTTAATCTGAGCCTTTCCCTGATTTGAATCCCGTCCTCCTTCAAATAGGATATCTCTAGACTTCCCTATAATAACTGCAATGATTTTATCCATAAGATTCTTCTTTCTTATTCTTAAGCAAGCCCTCGAGAGGGCTTAGTTGATCATGATCGAAATTCTCATTCCAGTCTGAGGGGATATCTGAAGCTACCGATCCGGGATCTCACTCAAATCCAAACCTAGCACTTTTGTATTTATTACGGACAGAGAACTGTCCTGATTTCTCGTACTTTCTAGTTGACAGGGACAGGCCTTCGTGGGAGAGTAGAAATAGGAGAAGAATGAAGGCCAGAATAAGGATATTTTCCTTTCCATTGTTTTGTTTAACCCTTCTTGAGTTCTATATGAGCTAAGCAGAAATATTCTCCTGCTTATGTAAACACCTCGGTGTACAATTCTGTCAGCAAGACCCTGTTACTATTGTTGATGACATCCCGGTAGCCACCGATGGACGAGAACTTTGCCTAATGGTCCGCCTCGTTTCAACGAACAGGAAAATGGTTCTCTTCGTCCCTCGCCCTTGGTACCAACGTGTTGCCGACATAACTGACAGGGTACTCTCTGACATGCCTTGCTATCATGACCGTGCAACATGTCACTGCTTCAAAAAAAAACCCCACATGGTGGGCCCATAACCCACAGTTCCACAGGATCGAAACCTGACTCTCTTGTACACCCCCTGTTCCCAAGGTTATTCCTCACGCTTGGCTTCATATGTAATTCACGTGCCACCTTTCGTGAGATCATCAATTTTGGTATCAGACACAATACTTAGTCCCGTTGCTCAGAACCCTTCAGGCATCGAACGATAGCCTGCCCGCTCGAAACTTCCCCACGATACCTCCTTACATTGCTCTCGATATTGTCTTAAATTTCCATTCGAGAGTTACTTTCCGCCACCTTCCTCGATGTTATCAACCAGATAGTCAACCGTTCAGAGGTCTGTTATTCCGAAGTTACCCCTTGTCCTTCGTAAGTACGATGGAGTTCCCGAAGAAAGGATGCCAGCTTCATCATGATGACCTGAAGCAGGAAAATGAAGACATCAACGTAATAGATCAACCGCTTCGAGAAGAGCAACCAAGATAGAGAACGCTCGTTAGAATTTCGTGACCAAATCCCTTTCCCGTCACTTCCCCTCTTAAATCTCGGGACGAGATTTCTTGTAGTGGAGGAGAATTGTGACGCCCGGATAATTAAGCTACAGTGAACCTCTGCTAATGATGCCACGTCACCTCGATTATAGTTGCTAATCTCGAGTTAGTTCGAAACCGGTTCGAATTCAAATTCAAAATCAAGCAAACAATAAAATATTTTCAAATATTAAAAATAAAATGTTGTTAATGTGACAAATAAATCATGGATGATATTGGTGGAGAAACAACATCTTTTTAAAATAATTAAATACCCTAAAGTGACGACAACAACAGCAAAAACAATTAGTTATACCCCTATTATATTTTATAAAATACTAAACTACTTTAGCTAGGTTCCAAAGTTATTGTGGCAGTGGTATAATTAATGTTACTATTTTAGGTACTAAATGAATATTTTACAAAACTAAAACAATTTGGGAAATAAAATTAAATCAGAAAAGAAAAATAAGAAAAAGGATAAGGCTAAACAAAAATTAAAACAAAAAGAGAGCCTCCTGGGCCACTTGGCCCATCTAGCCAAAAGGGGCCAGCCCACCCCCTCGTCCCCTTCCTCTGCTACAGGGAGGCAGGGGGGATTGTGGAGCTCATCCCCCCGGCCATGGCCACCCGAGCCCTGCGTGGAAGCCATCCACGACCTCCCCCAGAGTACAAAAAGCCCCCTCTCCCTCCTGCTAACCCTAGCTCCTCACTCCGCCGCCCCTCTCGTTCTCCCCCTCGCCTTTGCTTCCTCCCCGCGCACTGCCGAGCCGTCGTCGCCATGGTTTTGCTCGCCGCCGCGGCTAACGTCGACCCCGCGCTCCGAGATCCAGTCCATGAGCTCCGTCTGCCTCCGCTACGTCGTCCACGCGCCCCCGTGCAAGCTCGGCGCCACGGCAGCGAGTGGAGCGGGACCTTCTTCATCCTCCGGCCGCCACCGTTCGCCGCCTCGATTCGCTGTTGTCACTCCGCCCCGGCTTAAGCCCAGCAGCACCTCGTCCTCACTGTGAGCGCGCGCTCCTTCTCCCCCTTTTCCCGGGCTTGATTTCGATCTCGCACGCGTAGTTGCGACATGCCCGTACCCCCACCGCCGCCGATGAGCTCCGCCGACGCATCCATGGCCGTCGTGGGCCTCGCCCGACCCCAGCACCGTTCTCCTGGTGCTCCCAGGAGCACGACGCACACTCGCACGCCTCACCTCTGCCCCGTAGCGCTGACGTTGCACCCCTCCCCGAACGCCACCGCTGCTCTTCGTCGCTGTTCCGGCCAGCTCCGGCTAACTCCGGCGACGCCACCGGTCCCAGTCGACGCGCCACCTCGCCAGCTTCCTGACGCACACGACCGCGCGGCAAACCGAGGTCGGAGGCGACCGCACGGTCGTCGCCGGCGTACCCCGCCTCGCCGTCGTTAGCGCGCCGGTGCGCCGCTGACGTGGCACTTAGATTAGCTACTAATCACCCCCACTAACCCCACTGACACCTGGGCCCAAGGCCATTAACTTAAGCTAAAACATTAGATTAAATAAAACTCCCCCTGAGTCACTTACAAGTGGGGCTAGGCGGCCACTTTGACTGGTCAAGGTGTACCAGTCAACTGTTGTCTGTGCAGTTGACTGGTCCCACCAGTCAGCCCCTCTGGTGCACTCTGGGTGCAGTGCACCATGTGCACCTAGCAATTTCCCGTTTAATTTTCGAATTAAAATAAATCTGTAATTTCAGAAAATCAATAAAACTTTGGAAAATCATATAAAATAAACCATAAGTCAGATAGAAATAATTTATATATGAAAGTTTCTCAGAACGACGAGACAAATCCGGATACGTAGTCCGTTCGTTCACCACACGTCCCTAGCATAGCGAACATGCAACATTTTGCCTCCGGTCCGCCCGTCCGAAAACGCGAAACACCGGGAATACTTTCCTGGATGTTTGCCCCCTTCTCCAGTAGTACCTGATACTGCGTTAGGTCACCTCTAGCACCGTGTATTGCCATGTTACGCTTTGTGATGCTTTGATTACTCTGTTATTTATTGTCTTCCCCCTCCGTTACTTCTTTCCGGTAGACCCTGAGACCGCTGCCGGTACCCCTGTGATCGACTACATCAACGACGAACCCTTCTTGCCAGAGCAACCAGGCAAGCCCCCCCCCCCTTGATCACCAGATATCGCCTATTCTTCTCTATACTGCTTGCATTAGAGTAGTGTAGCATGTTACTGCTTTCCGTTAATCCTATACTGATGCATAGCCTGCCCTTGATACTACTGTTGCTACCTTTACCTGCAATCCTACATGCTTAGTATAGGATGCTAGTTTTCCATCAGTGGCCCTACATTCTTGTCCGTCTGCTGTGCTATACTATCGGGCCGTGATCACCTGGGCGGTGATCACGGGTATATGCTTATATACTCTATACATGACACATGTGGTAAATAAAGTCGGGTCGGCTCGTAGGAGTACCCGCAAGTGGATCTTTGTGGCGGAGCGACAGGGCAGGTTGAGACCGCCTAGGTGAGAGGTGGGCCTGGTCCTGGACGGCGTCCGTGGTTACTTCGACATAACACGCTTAACAAGTTCTTGGTATTTGATCTGAGTCTGGCCATTTGGTCTATACGCACTAACCATCTACGCGGGAGTAGTTATGGGTATCCCGGCGTCGTGGTATCAGCCGAAGCCTTCGTGACGTCAGCGACTGAGTGGCGCGCGCCGGATTGGACTGGAGCGCCACTAGGCTAGGTCTGCTTCCGGCCGCGTACGCAACGTGCAGGTGTGCATAGGGCGATGGGCCCAGACCCCTGCGCGCATAGGGTTAGACCGGCGTGCTGACCTCTCTGTTGTGCTTAGGTGGGGCTGCGACGTGTTGATCTTACGAGGCCGGGCATGACCCAGGAAAGTGTGTCCGGCCAAATGGGATCAAGCGTGTTGGGTTATGTGGTGCACCCCTGCAGGGAAGTTTATCTATTCGAATAGCCGTGTCCCTCGGTAAAAGGACGACCCGGAGTTGTACCTTGACCTTATGACAACTAGAACTGGATACTTAATAAAACACACCCTTCCAAGTGCCAGATATAACCCGGTGATCGCTCTCTAACAGGGCGACGAGGAGGGGATCGCCGGGTAGGTTTATGTTATACGATGCTACTTGGAGGACTTCAACCTACTCTCTTCTACAAGCTGCAAGATGGAGATGGCCAGAAGCGTAGTCTTCGACAGGATTAGCTATCCCCCTCTTATTCTGGCATTCTGCAGTTCAGCCCACTGATATGCCCCTTTACACATATACCCATGCATATGTAGTGTAGCTCCTTGCTTGCGAGTACTTTGGATGAGTACTCACGGTTGCTTCTCTCCCTCTTTTCCCCCTTTCCTTTCTATCTGGTTGTCGCAACCAGATGCTGGAGTCCAGGAGCCAGACGCCACCGTCGACGACGACTCCTACGACACTGGAGGTGCCTATTACTACGTGCAGTCCGCTGACGACGACCAGGAGTAGTTAGGAGGATCCCAGGCAGGAGGCCTGCGCCTCGTTCGATCTCTATCCCAATTTGTGCTAGCCTTCTTAACGCAGACTTGTTTAACTTATGTCTGTACTCAGATATTGTTGCTTCCGCTGACTCGTCTGTGATCGAGCACTTGTATTCGAGCCCTCGAGGCCCCTGGCTTGTATTATGATGCTTGTATGACTTATTTATGTTTTAGAGTTGTGTTGTGATATCTTCCCGTGAGTCCCTGATCTTGATCGTACACATTTGCGTGCATGATTAGTGTACGGTCAAATCGGGGGCGTCACAGATTAGATGTCCGTGTGCAAGATGCAAGGAAGGAGTCCTTTTGGACCCTTTTGATCGTGGCACTTTGAAGGCGCACCTACTGATGAATGGTTTCATGGATGGATATATGATACGTCTCCGTCGTATCTACTTTTCCAAACACTTTTGCCCTTGTTTTGGACTCTAACTTGCATGATTTGAATGGAACTAACCCAGACTGACGCTGTTTTCAGCAGAATTGCCATGGTGTTATTTATGTGCAGAAACAAAAGTTCTCGGAATGACCTAAAACTCCACGGAACTTATTTTTTGAAAATATTAAAAATACTAGAAGAAGAATCCACGTCAGGGGGGCCTCCACCTGTCCACGAGGGTGGGGGCGCGCCTGCCCCCCCTGGGAGCGCCCCCTGCCTCGTGGGCCCCCTGTTGCTCCACCGACCTCAACTCCAACTCCATATATTCGTGTTCGAGGAAAAAATCGGAGAGAAGGATTCATCGCGTTTTACGATACGGAGCCGCCACCAAGCCTTAAAACCTCTCGGGAGGGCTGATCTGGAGTCCGTTCGGGGCTCCGGAGAGGGGAGTCCGTCGCCATCGTCATCATCAACCATCCTCCATCACCAATTTCATGATGCTCACCGCCGTGCGTGAGTAATTCCATCGTAGGCTTGCTGGACGGTGATGGGTTGGATGAGATTTATCATGTAATCGAGTTAGTTTTGTTAGGGTTTGATCTCTAGTATCCACTATGTTCTGAGATTGATGTTGCTATGACTTTGCTATGCTTACTGCTTGTCACTAGGGACCGAGTGCCATGATTTCAGATCTGAACCTATTATGTTTTCATGAATATATGTGAGTTCTTGATCCTATCTTGCAAGTCTATAGTCACCTACTATGTGTTATGATCCGGCAACCCCGAAGTGACAATAATCGGGACCACTCCCGGTGATGACCGTAGTTTGAGGAGTTCATGTATTCACTATGTGTTAATGCTTTGGTCTGGTACTCTATTAAAAGGAGGCCGTAATATCCCTTAGTTTCCATTAGGACCCTGCTGCCACGGGAGGGTAGGACAAAAGATTTCATGCAAGTTCTTTTCCATAAGCACGCATGACTATATTCGGAATACATGCCTGCATTACATTGATGAATTGGAGCTAGTTCTGTGTCACCCTATGTTATGACTGTTACATGATGAACCGCATCCGGCATAATTATCCATCACCGATCCAATGCCTACGAGCTTTTCACATATTGTTCTTCGCTTATTTACTTTTCCGTTGCTACTGTTACAATCACTACAAAACCCAAAAATATTACTTTTGCTACCGTTACCGTTACTTCCATACTACTTTGCTACTAAATACTTTGCTGCAGATACTAAGTTATCCAGGTGTGGTTGAATTGACAACTCAACTGCTAATACTTGAGAATATTCTTTGGCTCCCCTTGTGTCGAATCAATAAATTTGGGTTGAATACTCTACCCTCGAAAACTGTTGCGATCCCCTATACTTGTGGGTTATCAAGACCATTTTCTGGCGCCGTTACCGGGGAGCATAGCTCTATTCTTTGAGTCACTTGGGATTTATATTTGCTGGTCATTATGAGGAACTTGAAAGACGAGAAAACAAAAATTTATCCCTCAACTACGAGGGGAGGTAAGGAACTGCCATCTAGCTCCGCACTTGATTCACCTTCTGTTTTGAGTAAGCTTGCGACACCTAAACCTGCTTCTGCTATTAATTCTAATATGTCGCATGTTATTGATGATGCCACTTCTGCTATGCATGTACTTATGATGAAACTACTTCTATGCTTGATACTACTGTGCCACTTGGTGAATTTCTTGATGAACAACTTGCTAGGGCTAGAGAGAATGAAAGTATTGAAACTGATAATATTGATGATAGTGATGATGAAGACTCTCCCCCTAATAAATATGAATTACCTGTTGTTCCTGAGGGTTATGTTATGGATGAAGAAGCTGCTAGAGCTATTTTAGCTTGCAATGATAGATATGATCTTAAGAAGTTATTAGCTAAATGGAAGCAGCAATCTCTTAATGCTAGAATGAAACCTGACCCTGCTTTTGCTACTTCACCTATCTGTGTTACTGATAAGGATTGTGAATTCTCTGTTGATCCTGATATAATTACTTTGGTTGAGTCTGATCCTTTCTATGGCTATGAATCTGAAACTGTCATGGCACATCTTACTAAATTAAATGATATAGCCACCCTGTTCACTAATGATGAGAGAACTCGCTACTTTTATATCCTTAAAATATTTCCGTTCTCATTAAAGGGTGATGCTAAGATATGGTTTAATTCTCTTGATCCTGGTTGTGTGCGTAGTCCCCAGGATATGATTTATTACTTCTCTGCTAAATATTTCCCTGCTCATAAGAAACAAGCTGCTTTAAGGGATATATATAATTTTGTGCAAATTGAAGAAGAGAGTCTCCCACAAGCTTGGGGGAGGCTTCTCCAATTACTTAATGCTTTGCCTGATCATCCTCTTAAGAAAAATGAAATACTTGATATCTTTTATAATGGACTAACCGATGCTTCCAGAGATTACCTGGATAGTTGTGCTGGTTCTGTTTTCAGGGAAAGAACACCGGATGAAGCTGAGATTCTATTGAATCATATGTTGACAAATGAAAATAATTGGACACTTCCTGAGCCAACTCCTGAGCCTATTCCTAAACCAACTCCGAAGAAGAGGGGTGTTCTATTTCTCAGTCCTGAAGATTTGCAAGAGGCAAAGAAATCTATGAAAGAAAAAGGTATTAAAGTTGAAGATGTTAAGAATTTACCTCCTATTGAAGAAATACATGGTCTAAATTTACCACCTGCTGAAGAAACATATGATCTTAATCCTTCACCTATTGAAGAAACTCATGGTCTTGATAACCCGACACAGGTAGTAAAGGTAAATTCTCTCTATAGATTTGATGAAGGTGATATTCCTCGTTATAAGTCTGCTAGACAATGCTTAGATGAGTTTGACAATTTTATTGTTAAACAAGAAAACTTCAATGCTTATATTGGTAGAAAATTTAAATATAATTCCGATACGCTTGAATACTTGGGTGATTATATGTCCAGAGTTAAAGGTGAACTTAAACTCATTAGTAAACATGCTTCTATGGTTACCACTCAAGTAGAACAAGTACTTAAAGCTCAGAATGATTTGCTCAATGAATTGAATAGTAAGAATAATGACTATGTTGTTAGAGTGGCTACTAGAACTGATAAAATGACTCAGGAACCTTTGTATCCTAAAGGCCATCCTAAGAGAATTGAGCAAGATTCTCAAAGAAGTAATTTAGATGCACCTAGACCTTCTAAAAAGAAGAAAAAGAAAAATGATAGGACTTTGCATGCTTCTAGTGAACCTATTGCTGAACCACCTGAGAATCCAAATGATATTTCTATTTCTGATGCTGAAACACAATCTGGTAATGAACATGAACCTAATGAAAATGTTCATGATGATGCTCAACCTAGTAATGAGGATGATGTAGAAATTGAACCTGCTGTTGATCTTGATAACCCACAATCAAAGACTCAACGTTATGATAAGAGAGACTTTGTTGCTAAGAAGCACGGTAAGGAAAGAGAACCTTGGGTTCAGAAACCCATGCCTTTTCCTCCCAAACCATCCAAGAAAAATGATGATGAGGATTTTGAGCGCTTTGCTGAAATGATTAGGCCTATCTTTTTGCGTATGCGATTAACTGATATGCTCAAAATGAATCCTTATGCTAAGTATGTGAAAGAAATTGTCACTAATAAAAAAAAGATACCGGAAGCTGAAATTTCCACCATGCTTGCTAATTACACTTTCAAGGGTGGAATATCTAAGAAACTAGGAGATCCAGGAGTACCAACTATACCATGCTCCATTAAAAGAAACTATGTTAGAACTGCTTTATGTGACCTTGAAGCCGGTGTTAGTGTTATGCCTCTCTCTTTATATCGTAGACTTGACTTGAATAAGTTGACACCTACTGAAATATCTTTGCAAATGGCTGATAAATCAACTGCTATACCTGTCGGTATTTGTGAGGATGTGCCTGTTGTAGTTGCAAATGTTACTATTTTAACGGACTTTGTTATTCTTGATATTCCCGAGGACGATAGTATGTCTATTATTCTTGGAAGACCCTTTTTGAATACTGCAGGGGCTGTTATTGATTGCAACAAAGGCAATGTCACTTTTCATGTTAATGGTAATGAGCATACGGTACACTTTCCGAGGAAACAACCTCAAGTCTGCAGTATCAATTCTATTGGAAAAATTTCATCGATTATTTTTGGAGGTTTTGAATTTCCTCTTCCTGCTGTCAAGAAGAAATATGATATTCTTATTATTGGGGATGTGCGTATCCCCGTTGAGGTAACATAGTGTTATTCGAAATTTCTCCGGTTCCATATTATTCGGAATGAGTTTGTTAACAAGACTTGATCAACCTTGTTAGTGGATTCCTTTTGATGAGCATGAGATGGATGAAACTAGAAGGCACAACCTTCTGTACCCTCCTTTTACCTTCTGTTATTTAGTTGAAATAAAGCAAAAATAGTATTTTTCTGTCTGTTTTCTGAATTATCCGTGCAATATAAAAATACTCCAAAAATAAAAGTTCTCCAAATGCCCTGCCAATTTAATATGATTTTTTCTGAAATATTTGAGAATATCTGGCACTGAGAACACAGCAGGGGGAGCAAGTACCTGGCCACGAGGGTCCAGGGCGCGCCCCCCTGCCTCGTGGGCCCATGGTGGCTCTCCTCCATTTATTCCTGCACCCACACACTTCTTCTTCCTCCTAAAAAAATCACCATCCAGCTCAAGCACGAGTTCTAGCTCATTTTGCTGCGATTTTCGATCTCCTTGTTCAAAGCACCTCTCACAAAACTGCTTTGGGAGATTGTTCCTTGATATGTGACTCCTCCATTGGTCCAATTAGTTTTTGTTCTAGTGCTTTATTCATTGCAAATTTGTGCTGCCTAGGTGACCATGTTCTTGAGCTTGCATGTCAAATTTATATGGTTCCAAGTAGTTCTAATGCATGATATAGTCTCTAGGCACTTGTGGGAGTAGTTTCTACCAATTTTGTTGAGTTTGGTTCACTTTTATTTGAAGTTACTAAAAAAATTCAGAAATTTTTCAGAGAAAGAAATATGCTTAGGAAAATGTATCAAGGTGGTTCTTCAAGGAAGCAAGGACCCAGGCTTGCAATGCGTGATGCTGACGATGAGCCACCAAGAAACGCTCCAGTGCGGCCTTGTGAATGGCCTTCAGAGGACTTTATGGATCGAGCGGGAATCAAGGAAGAATTTAACGCATATTTGCATAACGCTGATCTTGTGAGCTTCGAGGAAAAGTGCCGCCAGTACCACTATCTCACTAGTTCCTGTGTGAGGAGGTTTGAATTTTCATCTTCACGCAATTCTCAAACTGTCCTGTTTGATTTTTATGAAAAATCTTATACGATGGACTTAGAGGATTTTACCACTGCTTGCAAACTTACACAATGGGGTAGTGCTAGTGAACCTCGCAAATCTGAATTTAGAGATTTTCTTGCTAGTATAACTGTGGGGAATCTAGAGATATAGCACAAGCTACCATAAGGAGCATTCATTTTCTTGCTATACATGCTCTCTTTATAGGTAGGTGCATAAATGGTAAAGATGAAGCATGTCATATGTGTCCCTGACCTCAGTATTTTTAGGAGTGCTGTGTTAGAAGACAAATATTATAATTTGGGAGCATCCAAGACAGTGCAAGCACAGAAGCATCGACCGACGCAGCATCCAAGATTCGGCCATGCCAAACAGAATACCCGAAGCAGATTATGGACTTGTTCTATATGCGGATTTCTGTATGTACACACAGACAGAATTTATGCAGGCGGTCTACAACAGCAAACCAGTCATACATGGCATATCTGGTCGCAAACCTCTAGCCCTAACCCGTCATAGCGTTTCAAAATGACCTAGCCCAGATTTACCTGCTATAGATCAGGTTTTAAAATGAAAATGCCCGCTCACGTATACAATACATAAATCTATAGAAAGCAGACTAAAGCAATGCCAGGCAACATCTGTCCAGCTGACAGCCTTGTTCAAATATGGTCCATGTAACTCCGTCCTGCACGGTTCCGCAACGCCGAGGGCCTGAGGCAGCCATCTGTTCAGCAGCCAGACAAAATCAAGAGCCCATAGCCCATGTCCCAATACGACAGCAACCGATTAGTAGCAACAGGCAACATCCTGCTTCATCATCCTTCTTCCATGCTGCACCACTCCACGCAAAAAGCTGCAGACACCAATTTGTTCTCCTTAGGCTTGTCTCCTCAGATCATTGGACGGATTCGGCCCCCTGATCCTCCCAAACTGCAAATTATCTCTAGACCTATCACCAGGATGCCCCACATCATTGGACAAATTCCGGTAACTACCATTTCTCGCAACAGAGTTGGGATGGCCATCCTCATCGGCCGTCATACCCATCCTGGGTGCCGGAAGCATGTCGAAATGCCTCGGTCTCGGTCCACTAGTCCTCATGTACCTTGTGCTGCTTGAAGAATTCAGGCCCCGGGCGTTTGAAAATTTGTTCATAGCTAGGAAGTCACTCGGGATGCTACTCAAGTCCATGAAACATTTCCTCGCCTTTGCATCTGCTACCAGTGCCGCCCAATCCTCTGACTGCATGAGGGCATTGGCATTACCAATAACCTAGAAAACAACAAAGATATATTAGTACAATGGCACAAAACTAGCAGCAAAACAACACTAGTACATTGCTCTTGATGCATATTTTTGAAGGAGGATGGAGGGGGTACCCATAGAGCTCTCCTAGCTCGAGTAAGAGCGACATTCATACGGCGTATATCTGCAACAAAACCGACACCGTGGTTTGAGGCACGGACACATGACATAATAATCACATCACGCTCCTGGCCTTGAAAAGCATCAACTGTGTTTATGTAGATATCTTTCCCTTCCTCGGTATTCATAACCTCCGCAAATTCCCGCTGAAGACACTTCAACTGCAACTTATAAGGAGTGATTATACCAACAGATGCTTTCTTGCCACCATTAGCTCTCAGGAACTTCTGAAGATGCTCATACAAACACAATGCAAACTGTGCTTCATGGACATTCTGGTATGAAGATGACCCACCTCTATGGGACTCACGCCCATGCGAGATGTCATAGAAAATGTAAGGTGCCATTAATGCATCTCTATAGAATGCCTCATCGGGCAAGTTGGCGACACTTTCACTATCTGTAAGGAGGCCTTGGTAGAAGTATCTTGATGGAAATTCACGGATCTGGGGATGCATCCGATATTGCACTGACAGCAAAATGGTAGGGCAACCAGCTTGCTGAAACCTCTCAAAAAGACTCCTGCTGTAGAGTAAAGTTCCAGCTGCTTTGCTAATAACAGTGGCAGGGAGCTGCTGTGGATCACCAACCAAGACACATCTAGCTGCACCAAGTGAAAGTGGAGGGAGGACTCCTACTTCACTGGCCTGAGCAGCCTCATCAATAACAACCATATCAAAGCCATGATTAAGGGCAGAAAATAACTTGCGACCACTGCTTGATACTGTAGTAAAAACAATTTCCGCTTCACTGGCAAAACTAGCTTCCAAACTAGCCCTAGCATCTTCCAGATTGAAGTTTCTGCCAACACGGAACCTGCATTCTAATATCAACAGGCGTGACATCTCAACCAGTACTTTATCCCTGCTTTCCACAGAAGCAGCAAGTTTCTGAAGCAGTATATCACGGTTACGATCCCTTTGAGCAAGCATGTCTGGATCTACTCCAAACGAACCCTGAGATCTACCAGCCTCTGCAACCATATTAAGTTCCCTCTGCAGAAGTGCTATCTCTTGTGATAATTGTTGTTCACGAACTTTTAGTTGATGCAGCCACCCAATTACTTCCTCGCGTCCCTTCATTAAAAGCTGTTCCGTCCGTCGCTCAACTGAAACAGCTTGTGCAGCACGGGACTGTGAATCAACTCCAACACGGGCAACATCAGGGCGATAGACCCTCATCTCACCATCTATGAAACCACGATCTAGAACACGAGCAAGCAACTCATCTGTTGCAGCATTTGATGGGGCACAAACAAGCATCCGCGGTTTGGGGCAAAGCTTGGGAAGAG
Organism: Triticum aestivum; assembly: GCF_018294505.1. Taxonomy (NCBI): domain Eukaryota; kingdom Viridiplantae; phylum Streptophyta; class Magnoliopsida; order Poales; family Poaceae; genus Triticum; species Triticum aestivum. Next base: position 172,310,951 of record NC_057805.1, on the reverse strand, counting down.
TGCGAAACAGGTTCTGATTCATGCTCTGCAAAACTTCATCCATTGAGCCTGCAGCAACAGCTTCTGAGGTGCTGCTAGCACTACCACCAAGTTGCTCATAACTTTCAGGAGCAAGTTTTTTTAGCAGAGCAGCATAGTAATGTTGATACTGAACAAGATGAATAACATTTAGTATTCCCCAAACAGTATGAGTTTTCCCTGTTCCTGGAGGACCTTGTACCAATGTGAAAGGCCATGGTTCTTGTTTCTTCACTACTCCATTGCCTGTGCCAGCAGCTGTATGCATTGCAGCCCAATGGATTGCTGATAGCTGAGGCCCATTGAATGTATGATGGAGATGACAAGAAAAATTTGGAGTGAAGCAGTCAGGCATAGCAGGTGGCTGCTCTTGGTACTTGGGGAAGTGCTCTGGACTCGGCTGAAGAATTGCATTTTGCATCTAATGGAAAGATTTCGATCAAAACCAACTGAAAAAATATTAACCAAGAAATCCAGATAGCATTTAACTAAGTATAACTGTATATCACCTGCACATTAAGACGACGGAATGCGTGCAACGCAATATACTCCCTTTGTGTTGTTGCGAGAGAACCGAGACCAGTTAGATACCAGGTGCTTTGAGGTTGGAGTTTCCCCAGAACATTAATCCCACTGTCACAAATACAACACAAAAAGAATAATAAGACGACTGAACATACAGGATTCAGTTAACAAATGTATAAACAACAGATAAACAGTCAAGTTATAGAGTTCCTAACATCAAGCAAAATTAGCAAAGAATATGAGTTGAACCTATCAACCTAGCAGCTAAAACCCCAAAACAAATATGCCCATGAACCTTACGATAAAGCATGTTCAGATGAGTGACGTTTAGCTGCGGTGTAGCTTAAATCCATCCATAGGGCAATAGGCTGCTATGGTTGTCAGCATCAGGTATGATATATGAAGCTACAATGAGTTGCAGAGCAGATGTTGCATGCATGTCCAAGAGTTCAATTTAACAGTGAGTGAAAAATCTGCATATTTTACAACAAGTAACCCTTGATACAAAAAAAACTATGCCTAAGAATAAAACAATAAATCTATCTTACAGAAAATCTCATTTATTGTGGATACTATATGCATGTATGACGAGAGCAGAGTGAAGTCTTAATGAGCAAACAACATCGGAGATAGTATTAACTTTCAGAGTGGTCGATTGTTAAAGAATGAGCATTCACAATGATAAATCCATTTGCAAAGAACTAACAGCAAGGCTCCCACAAAACCAAGTTCAACAAACACTAGTTCAAATGCATCCAACATGTGGTAAGCCAGCTAAGAAACAAATAAACAGTGCTATCGGAAACATCAGATTACCAGCTAGAATCAGACGGGTTCCCAGCATAAAAACGGATAATTGCTCCAATGGGATCACGTGTATCATTAGGCATATGGCGCCGGACTCTACCAACAAGCCGTCCACACTCTGACTCGGCATCTTCATTTGAACCAACAGTCTTCCTATTAGAATTACTTGACTGTGCAGCTAAAAACAATGAAATGGGTAAATAAGCGGAGTTATCAAAACACTTTCTCGAGAGTAAAATATCTGCTCACTTAATAAACTACTAAAAGAGAAATACAGTGGAGCCACCTGAATCAGGCCGAGGGAATGACAAAACTGCAACTTCTCCTTCTTTAAAAGTCCATTCATATTCATGTGCTGGTAGAACAAGAACATCATACCACCCTGGACACATTAATCATGATTTGGTCAGGTGATGATTGCATCAAGAAACGAGAGTGCATACTACAGAACATGCCATGAATGAAAGAGTGGAAGATATACCTCTTTCACGCCTATCCACGGTTCTAACGCGCACCATTACATGTGCATCCCTTGAGACAGCCTCAAGAGATTCCTCATAAGAACTGTGTAGCTGAGCTCTGCATTCCTCAAAAAGCAAAGGCTCAAAAACTCTAATGTACTCCTCAGCAGATTCAAAGCTTCCGGGAACAGATTGAAGTTCCGACTCCTCTGTTCAGATAAAATGTGCTTTGTTAAATTACAGGCACACGCGCAAAAGTAGTCTTTCCATCAATGATGAAATAGTGAAGACGCAAAAGAAAAAGTGTCAGAGTATCAAACATGAGAACACACAAAAAAACGTACATTGAGCAAACTATAACAACCTTGAATACATACAGAAAGCAGTGAGCTGTATAATTGTTCAGATTAAGCAAGCACATCATACATAATTCGTTCTCATCACACATCATATAATTTCCAGATTAAGCAACTGTATTCAACTGTGTTAATTAAACTAAAGAGATCCAAAAGAAACATGGGTAATTTAGGAGAACTAACCTGGATTATGCCAGAACTTATCACTTGTCACTTCCTGTAGAAGTCGTTCAACAGATGTGTCATGATATTGTGCATTATTTGCTGAAGCTTCTTTCTTGGAAACAAGAGACCTCTTGTTGGCTCGTTTCTGATCTGCCATGTTCTGCCCTGTTACATCTGAGACTGATCGGCCCTTGAACTGCTTGGAATCCATGGTTTGCCTCAAAGTGGCCTGCCTTGGTACAGATTGTTGGTACCCATCTGAGGGGGGTATTTCAGCATTCATTTTCTTTGACCAGTTCGGAGATGCCAATTCAACATCAACACTGGAATCTGCATTTCTATCACTTGGGGTGGCAGAATTACTTCGTTCTGGACCCATCATTTCAGTTTGCCTCTGGACCCTGATGGCCAGCTGGTTCTGTGTTCCTGCAGCTACTTCACCAGCCCCACGAGATTGTCTCCTGGGTGTTGATATTGTCATTATACCAGCTTGCTTTGCATCCTCGTCATTAATTATCACAGTTTGTCTGGCTCGCTTTTTACCAAGCATTGCTACTTTGTGTTCATCCAACTTAGATCTCTTTGGAGGATTGTTCGCAAGCTTCAAAGCATAATTGGCTTCTACTCCTCTAATACCCTTTGACCTGTTTTGCAGGTCTAAAGCATCCTCAGGTTGACTTCCTTCACATTTAAAAGTTTTCAGGTTTTCTAGCTCTGTGGGGTCATGAAGCGCTGGATCTCTAGGCTCATCAGCCATTTCAGTGTCCCTAGGGTCAGCAGCAATCTTGTATTTAACCACGACACCAGATTTAACAAGAACCAGGATCACTCACTTGTGATTCTATTTCCACGTGGGTAGCTGCAGTACCAACCGACTTTGCTCTGTTGCTGGATCACTACTTCCTGCAGTGTCAGAAGCACCACATGCATCACACACTCAGACCACTCTCCCTCTGCTTTTTGAATTGCTTGTGAAACCTGATTGGATGGATCAGCCTGTTCTCAGTTAAATTCAAGTTCTGAGTTCTAACAGTCCGGGTCCTGGATTCTAAGATACACAAACACAAAGGTTGAGTAATCTTCGTATAAATCAGTATGCAGCACCTTCATGGGTCCAATCCAACCCTAAATTCTAATTACTCTGCTCACTAAACTATAGAGACACCAAAGACAAATCTTCACTAACAGTTCGCCTCTTTCCTTACCATTGCCTACATACAACAATCATAAAATAATCAAACCTGTTTTGACCATTGTCACAAAAGATCACATCACAAGATTATGTACATATAAGAAAGAACATGAACTGTTGAGTTTAGCTAGTGTATCAAAAATATCAATAACTGAGAAGCTGCGCAAATTTTCCCTTATATAGCCTACTGCAAATCTTTGCAATAGAAATATAAAATCAAAGAATTAGATAGATTGATCACCATAATTTGGTGAAAGGGCAACAGTGGTCAAAGGTATCAGCTGCTTTGATTGGAGGAAGCTGAATGTGCTCCTCAATAGCTGACTCTTGATTTCCCATGCAGATGCACAATGGATAAGGAAGATAGGTTGTGTAACAGATGGTTAAGAGAATATAGTACATAACTAAAGCCTATGATATTCTACATATTATTTATACCGCTTTCTTAATCTTTCAAGGGCAAAGAGCTGGCATGTGCTAAGGGCCTTTAAGTATCTGGAAGAGGTAGTTAGTTTACTATCTTCGTTGTAGCAAAGCTATCAGCGACAACAAGATTATTCTTTTCAAAGTATAGTTAGCTATAGTAATAATAAGAGAAAAAAAAGTAAGAAGAGAAGAGCTATTAAGCTGGTTTTCTGCTTTGATGAACAGAAATACAAAGAACAGCTAGGGACTTCAGTAAGTCTTCAAATGAATTGGGGCTCTATTTCACGACAACACTCTCTTAACGGAACCATTTTTTCTACTGAAATTTTCCAAACAACACTATATTGCACTGTTGTTACTGCTAGTTTCAGTAAACAAAGAAGACACATGCAGAACTAACACGATCTGGGACACTGAGCCGAAGCAAAACATAGAGAACAAATTATTGTTAGCGAGAAATATGAAGTCAACTAGCACGATCTATAGCATAGCATGTCACCCGCAAGAAAAACAAAACAGCATAATTAAGGATGTGTTTCCATTTCTGCAGTACCACATAGTACTATTGTTGGCACTTGGCAGGATACAGTACTGAAAGTATCGTCTGCTATCGTCGAGAAATTCGTTATCAGGCAATATTAAGAGGTAACCCCTCGGAGGAGCCGATCTGAGTTCCGAGTGGTCACAAGCAATAAGAGGGAGGAAGACGCGGGGTGCCGGAGTATGGTGAGCAAGGGACCTTGCCGTCGGCGGGGTCGATGAGCTCACTTCCGCGCCTGCAGTCCCCCTCTCCACCTCCGTTTCGCCCTCGCCGCCGTCGGCCTTCCAGCTACCATCCAAGCCCTCACCGATGCGCCGGCACGACCGCCTTGAGGATTTCGACTGGAGCTGCGTGGGTTGGGTCAATTTTCTGAATCGAACCCGTCCTTAGACCAGCCCGTTTACACCTTTTTTTTTTAGCCTAGCCTGTTTACAGTTGTGCGGGTTGAACCCACAAGTCAAACTGGGTCGAGACCGCTTCCCATCTAAGTACTTGACTTCCCCTCAAAAAATAACTGGAATAACTCCCGAACGACCTTATTTTTACATCTTGTCCCGAACGCGTTCAAAGCCACTTGATCAAAACGCACACATCTTAAAGCTAACCCCCACCACGTTATCCACACTCGAGCGTTCGAAATCAGAAGCGGTCGTCATGAACGAACCCCACTCCACACCGACAGCACGCAGCCCCACTCCCCTATCCATTTTCCCCACTCCCCTCCCCACTCCCTTCCCCACATCCCGAATCCTCCTCGCCGGCGACCTGGACACCCGAGTGAGGCGGAGGCCGACTGCGGGCAATTCGCCGCGACGCGAAGCACCACCCGGTGTGCTCCGGATCCGCGCCGCGTGGCTCGAGCTGCCGTCGTGTGCGGAGGCCGAGGACCGCGACGGCCGCTGAGCAGCCTCCATCTTCCCTTCCCACCATCGCCGAGCTGGCCGTCCTCGCTGCCATCCGAGGCCACCGTCGCCGAGCTGACCATCCCCGCCGCCATCAGAGGCCGCCGCCCCGGGCTGCTCGATCCTCTCAATGCGGCTGGCATTGCGAGAAGAGCCCCTTTCGCCGTGCGAGAGGAGTCTCCTCGTCTCCGGTGGCGATCCAATAAGCGACAGCCATGGCGAGGTTGCAGTTGCGCGCGGCGCTGCTCGCGACGGCCGGCGACATCGCGACTTCGTCCTAGTGCTCCATCTCCGCCGTTTTGTTGTACACAAACGTGGCGTGGTGGTTCTAGCGTGGCTTCCTGCATCAACAGCTGACGGCTGTCCATGAGCCAGTGCTCGCCGCCGAAGGAGCTGCTGGTGCTCGCGTAGGTGGCGTGCTAGAGGAGGAGCTACTGCTTGGACATGATCTTGGGAGGTCGGCGGTTTCCTCTCCCATTTCCCCCACGGTCAAGCGAGCAGGGCTGTTGCTGCTCCTGTGGTATGCATACTATCTCCTTTTTTGTGATTGTTTTTGTTCTCCCTTTAGATCATATGTACTGTTTTTTTTGCTTTGGTGATTGGATTAAGTTGCTACGAGTACTGAGTGCACACTTTGTCATGGCAATTTTTAGAAATCTTTGTAATAGTTCACACATCATCATGGCAAATTTTAGAAATCTTTGTAATAGTCAAACGGCAAATTTTAGTTTAAATTGCCATGTCAATTTTTAGTTTAAGTTGCCATGGCAAATTTATTGTAAAGAGCATGGCATTTTTTTTAAATATGATGGCAAATTTACATTTCCAGAACATGGCAAATTTACATTTCCAGAACATGGCAAATTTAACTAAGTAGCATGGTAAATATACTTGTATATCCATGGCATTTTTAAATCTATTTCCATTGCAAAAGTACTCCATTTTTGCCATTTCAATTCTTGCCGTGGCAATTTTCACTCCATTTTGCCATGGCAAATTTAACTCCATTTTTTGCCATGACAAAAATACATTTATTTTTCACATTGCAAATTTTAGGTTAAGCTGCCATGGCAATTTTTAGTTTAAGTCGCCATGGCAAATTTATTGTAAAGAACACGGCAATTTTAATTCAAATATTATGGCAGATTTAAATTTATAGAACATGGCAAAGTTTACTATGTAACATCTTAAATATACTTGTGTAGCCATGGCATTTTTTATTTATTTCCATGGAAAAAGTACTACTTTTTTGCCATGGCAAAAATTAAACCATTTTTTCATGGCAAATTTTACTCCATTTTTGCCATGGCAATTTTAACTCCATTATGTGCCATTGAAAACTTCTTTAATTAACATGTTCAAAAACATGTAAACTTGCCGTGGCAAACTTATAGTTGTTCAAAAACATGGCAAATTTTGCCATGGCAACTTACGATGTTCAAAAACATGCTTACCTTTTGCAGATGTTCGAAAATATGACTAATTTCCCATGGCATTTTAAAATGTTCAGAAACATGGCAAACTTGCCAAGGCAAACTTTAATATGTGCAAAAACTTGGTAACTTCTTTTAATTAAGTTTGTTCAAAAACATGACAAACTTCTTTTAATTAACATGTTCACAAACATGCAAACTTGCCATGGCAACTAAAGATGTTCAAAAACGTGGCAATGTTTGTAGATGTTTAAAAACATGGCAAATTTGCCATGCAACTAAAATCAGTATTGTTTATAGATGTGTTTTTACTTGTCGTAACTTAATATGGGCTTTATTTTTCATTTTCCTTTTCACAGTAAAAAGGCCTGTAGGGCCCGGTGGGTGGGGCATTTGCGCTGGGGCGTTCTCTTCCCGGACAAGTTGTTGCCGAACGAGTTGTTCGATCGATAACCCTCCCATCCCGAACGAAACGTTCGATCTGGGCTGCTCCCAGACCGAACAGTCGCGCGTTATCGGGCTCCAAAAATAAATAATATAAGTACTTGACTTGAATCACCTAAAAAAAGAAAAAAATCTACTTGACTTGCATCTTAAAAAACAAGACCAAGAAAGACTAGCCTTTGGTGGAGGAAGACTCGTACCTTATCGGGCTAGCTGCGCACTCGCAGTCGTAGCCAACGGAGTAACGCTCTGTTTTCGACTTACTGCATCTTCATTGATTGACTTACTGCATTTACCTTTGATGTATGAAATGTTCGGTTCAACTCCGTTAACGTAAAGGGAAACACTTCCTAGCAGACGTCTGATAACAAACGTTCATTAGGCTGCTCGCGCCTTGTCGATGGTTCTTTCATTTCACGGCCAAGATTGCCTTCGAAATCCTTTAATTTGTTTCCAAAACAACTTGATTATCTAGCCACATATTGACCCATAATCACTCCAGCATTAACTTCACCTTCCCAAACCCACCAGTCCCCATCCCCATCGCCTGCTCCTGAGCTCACCTATCTCATCCCCGCCCTTCTCTCCACCATGAACCAACCTCCCCTGTTTCCGTGAGATTCACCATGAAGGTGTGCCATCCCAAAGTTGTGCCTAGCATTAGCCACGCCTCGTATGACCAGCAAGCTCGCAATCCATCGTCGTCCTGGTCATCTACACTTGCTTCGGGTCCCACCACGTCCAATCAACTGTGGCGAAGCATTGTCTCGGTTGTCGAACGAATCCATCACGCAAGGAAATTGCTGGAGTCGCCCCCACCTCCTCCGCAGGTACCATCCTCATCTGACATAGGTAATCCCAGAAAAATCTTGATATAGCCCTCTCTAATTTCTAACATATATGAATGTTCTGAGTGTTGTTTGATGAATTTTGTCCTCCTGCATTGCGTATTTGTATGGTTGATGTATTTGTCCACTCCATTGTGCATTGTATGACTGGGTCATGTTTCTCCACTATATTGTGTATTGTATGACTGAATCAGGGTAATATCTCTAAATTTGGTACATACATGATGTACATGTGCTTCCCAATTTTGGCTACATTGTAAGTCGGAGGATTTATGTCGCGGTTTTTCACCTCTTCGTTGTCTATGTTCGAAGTTGAAGGGAGCACACGTTGTTGGTCGCACGAATCGGCCTCAATACCATCCTCATCCAATTTCGGACCTCACTATCGTCATTATAAGTATGTTGAGATTGCATCGGTACCATGATTTATACATACATATAGTACTACATCATTGTTGCTTACACTTTGCTTCATATTTACCATGACAATGCTTTTACACTAAGTCCACTTTGCCTCGTACATATCAAACTTGTGCTTCTGATGCTTCAACACTGAGTCCAGTTTGCTTCGCACATATCAAACTTGTACTCATACATTGTGGTTAGTTTTTCTTCGTGTCAATCCTCATATGTGCTTGCAGGCGTCATGTTTTTACCTAGTCAATAGCTAAATCATGCTTCCTAAGTTTCTCACATATTACGGATAAGATGCATGTCACACCTTCGTTGTCTTAATTTGAATGACTATGCAAAGGTCTTTAGTATCCCCATAGTTCAAAAAAATGTGCTTTCACTATGTAGAAATTACGCTGAGATTGCATGAATATGATGCATCCAGTTTCCATGATTCATTTGTATCATAGTTGTGATTCTTCACGATGCACAGTTTGCTTCATATGCATCATGGTTATGCTTCTTCATTGTGTACGGTTTGCTTCACCTACTTCTCAATTGTGCTTCTACACTTTTGTTCAGTTTGATTCATTTCCATGCTTCGTGTTATTTTGTTGGTGTCATGTTTGTATGAAAATCAAACTACTCATGCTTCCTAAATTCCTACAGGACTAGCTTGAGTGAAAGATCATGCTTTACCGACTGTGAGCATGTCACGGTCATCGATGGTGCGCATGGGGTGCGACGTGAGATCAAGCATTTCAATGCCCATTATTTTGTCATTGTGTTGCAAGCAAACAAGAAAGAGACACACTCGGCTGTCGAAGGTCAAGGGCGTCGTCCCCTTGATGGCACCGGTCTTGCCGCTCCTCACCAGACTCTTTTGTCCTGGGATGTCGACATCCACAGAATTGTGGGACAAAAGGAGGTCATCAAGGCTCGATCAGACATGGTGGATGGAGTAGAGCAAGGAGGGCTTGGACGGGACCATAGCGACAGTGCGACATAGTAGGCAGGAATTCTACATGCTATGTACAAAGCAATTAAAAGTCTAGTAAACCAAAAAAGTTGCAATATTAACACAAGGAATCATACCTGGAAAATAAAGGAAATAATCCACATGACACTACTTTGAGAGAAAAAAATGACTGTGGATTATGAAGCATGGTTTGTAGTGTTGGGAGAATGATTCTTAGATGATGAAAGCAAAGCACATTCATATTTCTTGGAATCACACCCCTAATATGCTTGAAGCATGTGTTATGTGTGATGCCCTTTGAGATCCGGTTGGATAGCAAAAGGTTCCCATACCTTTTCTCCAAGGAGTGACCCTGAGCTATCGAACCCATGAGAGGATGTACACTACGACAAAGGCTCTGACAAGTTATTGCTAATGAATTAAATTCTAGTTTTTCAACTGGACCTTTAATAACCTTTTTGGGTGTAAACATTAGTATTAAAACATTCATGGGTATGAGGTCTTACTCTTGCAACCTTTTATTTATGTGTGGGACCTTATATAGATGATAAACATAGCTCTGGAAGACAGCCGCAATGATGTGCTTATGACAGATGATGTGGGGGATGTGTCCAAAGTACGTCTTATCCGTATGTGACATGCATGAAGAGTGAGTTGCCCAACTGATGGCCCTTACCACCACACAGGGGTTACCTCGATTATTAAGAATAAATATTCAGACAAAAGCATTGGGAGTTTAATGACTATACCTCATTCATCCCCAAGGAATAGCTATCCGCTACCATACTAACCCCTTCTCTCACTGTTGTTCCATCTCCTTGACTGATCTATGGGATCTAGGTGCCTGCAGGGCTTTAGAACGAGAAGAAGACAAGAGACAACTCTGTTGCAATCAGACATATACAAATAATGTCAAATATGCAAAGTCATTCCAATGATCCCTTGCACAAATACATCGGGTTTCAAGGCCTTGCCTCAACCTGCATACCGAATTACTTACACATGGCGACCAGGTCGCAATACGAACTCATTGAAGACGACATAAAGATGAATGAATGATTGATAATATGTCTTACAATATTTGTCGAAAGAAGTAAACTGATTATGAGTATGAATAACTTGGAGAGAATGGTTGTGGTGATGATGGTGGCAGCAACTATGGATATGAGATGGGAAACGGCATCGGCTATGGTTGGAAGATTGGTTCTCTGTTTCATGAATGATGCTCTCCATGTTGATATTTTGGCATCGACCTCTTTATGAATGTTGGTATGGTGGACCATTTGGAGCTGACAACAAGTGGTGTGAGCGACGGTATGAGTGGGCACGCCCGTACCATGCGCCGTCTTGCGTTCCCGTTGAGCCTGGTGCGCCACCTACAGACTTGCCTCTTCCACCAAACTTCATATTTCCTTGTATTTGATGATATCCTTCCATGTTTAGGCCCTTTTCATGTGGAAACACATTAAACAAAGGATTTTGCGATCTCTCACATTCATTAGTCATTAGTGGCAATATCAGAGTGATTTTCTCAGAAAATTCTGGATTATCCGGTTTAAACAATGGTGTGATGAGCGCAAAAATATCACTCATCAACCTCCCCAAGCTTAATCCTTGACCGTCATCGATCAAGAAACAAAATTCAACCATAAGGAACTTAGTTGTTTAAACCAAAATAACGAGAAGGTTTTGGTTCACTTACTATCGGTACACCTAGATAGCCCTCTGCTTTCTTCACCTGAAAACTCAGTATAGATGTAGTGGTGGCATGGTTATTGTGCAAGCGAAGTGAAGCAAAGATAATCAACACAAAATCCTTGCTAGTCTAGAGAATATAATAAATGTTGGAAATATGCCCTAGAGGCAATAATAAATTGGTTATTATTATATTTCCTTGTTCATGATAATCGTTTATTATCCATGCTAGAACTGTATTGATAGGAAACTCAGATACATGTGTGGATACATAGACAACACCATGTCCCTAGTAAGCCTCTAGTTGACTAGCTCGTTGATCAATAGATGGTTACGGTTTCCTGACCATGGACATTGGATGTCGTTGATAACGGGATCACATCATTAGGAGAATGATGTGATGGACAAGACCCAATCCTAAGCCTAGCACAAGATCGTGTAGTTCGTTTGCTAAGAGCTTTTCTAATGTCAAGTATCATTTCCTTAGACCATGAGATTGTGCAACTACCGGATACCGTAGGAATGCTTTGGGTGTACCAAACGTCACAACGTAACTGGGTGGCTATAAAGGTGCACCACAGGTATCTCCGAAAGTGTCTGTTGGGTTGGCACGAATCGAGACTGGGATTTGTCACTCAGTGTAAACGGAGAGGTATCTCTGGGCCCACTCGGTAGGACATCATCATAATGTGCACAATGTGACCAAGGAGTTGATCACGGGATGATGTGTTACGGAACGAGTAAAGAGACTTGCCGGTAACGAGATTGAACAAGGTATCGGGATACCGACGATCGAATCTCGGGCAAGTAACATACCGATTGACAAAGGGAATTGTATACGGGATTGATTGAATCCTCGACATCGTGGTTCATCCGATGAGATCATCGAGGAGCATGTGGGAGCCAACATGGGTATCCAGATCCCGCTGTTGGTTATTGACCGGAGAGTCGTCTCGGTCATGTCTGCATGGTTCCCGAACCCGTAGGGTCTACACACTTAAGGTTCGGTGACGCTAGGGTTGTAGAGACATTAGTATGCAGTAACCCGAAAGTTGTTCGGAGTCCCGGATGAGATCCCGGACGTCACGAGGAGTTCCGGAATGGTCCGGAGGTAAAGATTTATAAATGGGAAGTCTTATTTTGGTCGCCGGAAAAGTTTCGCGCATTATCGGTATTGTACCGGGAGTGCTGAAAGGGGTCCGGGGGTCCACCAAGGGGTCCACATCCCCCGGGGGGCCACATAGGCTGTGGGGTGTGCGCCTTGGCCTATATGGGCCAAGGGAACCAGCCCCAAGAGGCCCATGCGCCAAGAGATAAGATAAAGGGAGAGTCCTAAAGGGGGAAGGCACCTCCGAGGTGCCTTGGGGAGGATGGACTCCTCCCTGGCCGCACCCTTCCTTGGAGGAAGGGCCAAGGCTGCGCCCCCCCTCTCCCTTGGCCCTATATATAGTGGGGGGGGAGGGAGGGCAGCAATACCCTAGCCCCTGGCGCCTCCCTCTCCCTCCCGTGACACCTCTCCCTCCCGTTAGTGCTTGGCGAAGCCCTACCGGGATCCCCGCTACTTCCACCACCACGCCGTCGTGCTGCTAGATCTCCATCAACCTCTCCTCCTCCCTTGCTGGATCAAGAAGGAGGAGATGTCGCTGCTCCATACGTGTGTTGAACGCGGAGGTGCCGTCCGTTCGGCGCTAGGATCATCGGTGATTTGGATCACGACGAGTACGACTCCATCAACCCCGTTCTCTTGAACGCTTCCGCTCGCGACCTACAAGGGTATGTAGATGCACTCCCCTTCCCCTCGTTGCTAGATTACTCCATAGATTGATCTTGGTGATGCGTAGAAAATTTTGAATTTCTGCTACGTTCCCCAACAGTGGCATCATGAGCTAGGTCTATGCGTAGTTTCTATGCACGAGTAGAACACAAAGTAGTTGTGGGCGTCGATTTTGTCAATTTACTTGCCGTTACTAGTCTTATCTTGATTCGGTGGCATTGTGGGATGAAGCGGCCCGGACCGACCTTACACGTACACTTACGTGAGACAGGTTCCACCGACTGACATGCACTAGTTGCATAAGGTGGCTAGCGGGTGTCTGTCTCTCCCACTTTAGTCGGATCGGATTCGATGAAAAGGGTCCTTATGAAGGGTAAATAGAAATTGGCATATCACGTTGTGGTTTTTGCGTAGGTAAGAAACGTTCTTGCTAGAATCCCATAGCAGCCACGTAAAACATGCAACAACAATTAGAGGACGTCTAACTTGTTTTTGCAGGGTATGCTATGTGATGTGATATGGCCAAAAGGATGTGATGAATGATATATGTGATGTATGAGATTGATCATGTTCTTGTAATAGGAATCACGACTTGCATGTCGATGAGTATGACAACCGGCAGGAGCCATAGGAGTTGTCTTAATTTATTGTATGACCTGCGTGTCAATGAAAACGCCATGTAATTACTTTACTTTATTGCTAACCGTTAGCCATAGTAGTAGAAGTAATAGTTGGCGAGACAACTTCATGAAGACACGATGATGGAGATCATGGTGTCATGCCGGTGACGAAGGTGATCATGCCGCACCTCGAAGATGGAGATCAAAGGCGCAAGATGATATTGGCCATATCACGTCACTTTATGATTTGCATGTGATGTTTGTCATGTTTACATCTTATTTGCTTAGAACGACGGTAGCATAAATAAGATGATCCCTCACTAAAATTTCAAGAGACGTGTTCCCCCTAACTGTGCACCGTTGCAAAGGTTCGTTGTTTCGAAGCACCACGTGATGATCGGGTGTGATAGATTCTAACGTTCGAATACAACGGGTGTTGACGAGCCTAGCATGTACAGACATGGCCTCGGAACACATGCGAAACACTTAGGTTGACTTGACGAGCCTAGCATGTACAGACATGGCCTCGGAACACAAGAGATCGAAAGGTCGAACATGAGTCGTATAGTAGATGCGATCAACATGGAGATGTTCACCGATGATGACTAGTCCGTCTCACGTGATGATCGGACACGGCCTAGTTTGACTCGGATCATGTATCACTTAGATGACTAGAGGGATGTCTATCTGAGTGGGAGTTCATTAAATAATCAGATGAACTTCATTATCATGAACATAGTCAAAAGGTCTTTGCAAATTATGTCATAGCTTACGCTTTAGTTCTACTGTTTAAGATATGTTCCTAGAGAAAATTTAGTTGAAAGTTGATAGTAGCAATTATGCGGACTGGGTCCGTAAACTGAGGATTGTCCTCATTGCTGCACAGAAGGCTTATGTCCTTAATGCACCGCTCGGTGTGCTGAACCTCAGCGTCGTCTGTAGATGTTGCGAAACATCTGACATACACGTTTTGATGACTACGTGATAGTTCAGTGCGTAATGCTAACGGTTTAGAATTGTGGCACCAAAGACGTTTTGAAACGTCGCAGAACATATGAGATGTTCCGAAGACTGAAATTGGGATTTCAGACTAGTGCCCACGTCAAGAGGTATGAGACCTCTGACAAGTTTCTTAAGCCTGCAAACTAAGGGAGAAAAGCTCAATCGTTGAGCATGTGCTCAGATTGTCTGAGTACCACAATCGCTTGAATCGAGTGGGAGTTAATCTTCCAGATGAGATAGTGATGGTTCTCCATAGTCACTGCCACCAAGCTATTAGAGCTTCGTGATGAACTATAACATATCAGGGATAGATATGATGATCCTTGAGCTATTCGCGATGTTTGACACCGCGAAAGTAGAAATCAAATAGGAGCATCAATTGTTGATGGTTAGTAAAACCACTAGTTTCAAGAAGGGCAAGGGCAAAAGGGATACTTCATGAAACAGCAAATCATTTGCTGCTCTAGTGAAGAATCCCAAGGTTGAAACCCAAACCCGAGACTAAGTGCTTCTGTAATGAGGGGAACGGTCACTGAAGCAGTACTACCCTAGATACTTGGTAGATGAGAAGGCAGGCAAGGTCGACAGAAGTATATTGGATATACATTATATGAATGTGTACTTTACTAGTACTCCTAGCAGCACCAGGGTATTAGATACCGGTTCGGTTGCTAAGTGTTAGTAACTCGAAATAAAAGCTGCGGAATAAACGGAGACTAGCTAAAGGTGAGATGACGATGTGTGTTGGAAGTGTTTCCAAGGTTGATGTGATCAAGCATCGCATGCTCCCTCTACCATCGAGATTGGTGTTTGCGTTGAGCATAAACATGATTGGATTATGTTTATCGCAATACGGTTATTCATTTAAGGAGAATAATGGTTACTCTGTTTATTTGAATAATACCTTCAATGGTCTTGCACCTAAAATGAATCTCGATCGCAGTGATACACATGTTCGTGCCAAAAGATATAAAATAGTAATGATAGTACCACATACTTGTGGCACTGCCATTTGAGTCATATTGGTATAGAACGCATGAAGAAGCTCCATGTAGATGGATCTTTGGACTCACTCGTTTTTGAAAAGATTGAGACATGCGAACCATGTCTATTGGTATATATGCATGAAGAAACTCCATGTAGATGGATCATTTGGACTCACTTGATTCTGAATCACTTGAGACATGCAAATCATACCACATGGTCAAGATGACTGAAAGGCCTCGTTTTCAATAAGATGGAACAAGAGAGAAACTTGTTGGAAGTAATACATTTTGATGTATGCAGCCCAATGAGTGCTGAGGCATGCAGTGGATATCGTTATGTTCTTACTTCACAGATGATTTGAGTAGATGCTGAGTGTATTTACTTGATGAAACACAAGTCTGAATTATTGAAAGGTTCAAGTAATTTCAGAGTGAAGTTGAAGATCGTCGCGACAAGAGGATAAAATGTCTATGATATGATCATAGAGATATCTGAGTTACGAGTTTGGCACACAATTAAGACATTGTGGAAAGTGTTTCACAATTAATACCGCCTGGAACACCACAGTGTAATGGTGTGTCCGAACATCATAACTGCACCCTATTGGATATGGTGCATACCATGATGTCTCTTATCGAATTACCACTGTCGTTTATGGGTTAGGCATTAGAGATAACCGCATTCACTTTAAAAGGGGCACCACGCAATTCCGTTGAGACGACACCGTTTAGAGAAACCTAAGTTGTCGTTTCTTAAAAGTTTGGGGCTGCGATGCTTATGTGAAAAAGTTTCAGGCTGATAAGCTCGAACCCAAAGCGGATAAATGCATCTTCATAGAATACCCAAAATAGTTGGGTATACCTCCTATTTCAGATCTAGAAGCAAAAGTAATTGCTTCTAGAAACGAGTCCTTTCTCGAGGAAAAGTTTCTCTCGAAAGAATTGAGTGGGATGATGGTGAAGACTTGATAAGGTTATTGAACCGTCACTTCAACTAGTGTGTAGCAGGGCACAGGAAGTTGTTCCTGTGGCACCTACACCAATTGAAGTGGAAGCTTATGATAGTGATCATGAAACTTCGGATCAAGTCACTACCAAACCTCGTAGGTCGACAAGGATATGTACTACTCCTAAGTGGTACGGTAATCCTGTCTTAGATATCATGTTGTTAGACAATACTGAACCTACGAGCTATGGAGAAGCGATGGTGGGCCCATATTCCGACAAATGGTTAGAAGCCATGAAATCCGAGATAGGATCCATGTATCAGAACAAAGCATGGACTTTGGTGAACTTGCCCGATGATCGGCAAGCCATTGAGATAAATGGATCTTTAAGAAGAAGACGGACATGGACGGTAATGTTACCGTCTATGAAGCTCGACTTGTGGCAAAGAGTATTTTCACAAGTTCAAGGAGTTGACTACGATGAGATTTTCTCATCCGTAGCGATGCTTAAGTCCGTCGGAATCATGTTAGCATTAGCTGCATTTATGAAGTCTGGCAGATGGATGTCAAAAACAAGTTTCCTTACCAGTTTTCGTAAGGAAAGGTTGTATGTGATACAATCAGAAAGGTTTTGTCGATCCTAAGGATGCTAAAAGGTATGCTAGCTCCAGCGATCCTTCCATGGACTAGAGCAAGCATCTCGGAGTCAGAATATACGCTTTGATGGAGTGATCAAAGTTTTTGGGTTTATACAAAGTTTGTTAGAAACTTGTATTTACATAAAGTGAGTGGGAGCGCTACAACATTTCTGATAAGTATATGTGAATGACATATTGTTGATCCGAAATGATGTAAAATTTCTGGAAAGCATAAACGGTTGTTTGAAAGGAGTTTTTCAAAGGAAGACCTGGATAAAGCTGCTTACATATTGGGCATCAAGATCTATAGAGATAGATCAAGACGCCTGATGATACTTTCAAATGAATACATACCATGACAAGTTTTTGAAGGAGTTCAAAATAGATTAGCAAAGAAGGAGTTCTTGGCTATGTTACAAGGTGTGAGTATTGAGTAAGACTCAAGACCTGACCACAGCAGAAGAGAGAGAAAGGACGAAGGTCGTCCCCTATGCTTTAGACGTAGGCTCTACAGTATGCTATGCTGTGTACCGCACATAAAGTGTGCCTTGCCATGAGTTGGTCAAGGGGTACAATAGTGATCCGGGAATGGATCACATGACAGCGGTCGAACTTATCCTTAGTATCTAGTGGACTAAGGAATTTTCTCGATTATGGAGGTGAAAAGGAGTTCGTCGTAAAGGGTTACGTTGATGCAAACTTTGACACTAATCCGGATGACTCTGAGTAGTAAACCGGATTCGTATAGTAGAGCAGTTATTTGAAATGGCTCCAAGTAGCGCGTGGTAGCATCCACAAGATGACATAGATATTCATAAAGCACACACGGATCTGAAAGGTTCAGACCCGTTGACTAATAACCTCTCTCACAAGCATAACATGATCAAACCAGAACTCATTGAGTGTTAATCACATAGTGATGTGAACTAGATTGTTGACTCTAGTAAACTCTTTGGATGTTGGTCACATGGTGATGTGACCTGTGAGTGTTAATCACATGGTTATGTGAACTAGATTATTGACTCTAGTGCAAGTGGGAGACTGTTGGAAATATGCCCTAGAGGCAATAATAAATTGGTTATTATTATATTTCCTTGTTCATGATAATCGTTTATTATCCATGCTAGAATTGTATTGATAGGAAACTCAGATACATGTGTGGATACATAGACAACACCATGTCCCTAGTAAGCCTCTAGTTGACTAGCTCGTTGATCAATAGATGGTTACGGTTTCCTGACCATGGACATTGGATGTCGTTGATAACGGGATCACATCATTAGGAGAATGATGTGATGGACAAGACCCAATCCTAAGCCTAGCACAAGATCGTGTAGTTCGTTTGCTAAGAGCTTTTCTAATGTCAAGTATCATTTCCTTAGACCATGAGATTGTGCAACTACCGGATACCGTAGGAATGCTTTGGGTGTACCAAACGTCACAACGTAACTGGGTGGCTATAAAGGTGCACCACAGGTATCTCCGAAAGTGTCTGTTGGGTTGGCACGAATCGAGACTGGGATTTGTCACTCCGTGTAAACGGAGAGGTATCTCTGGGCCCACTCGGTAGGACATCATCATAATGTGCACAATGTGACCAAGGAGTTGATCACGGGATGATGTGTTACGGAACGAGTAAAGAGACTTGCCGGTAACGAGATTGAACAAGGTATCGGGATACCGACGATCGAATCTCGGGCAAGTAACATACCGATTGACAAAGGGAATTGTATACGGGATTGATTGAATCCTCGACATCGTGGTTCATCCGATGAGATCATCGAGGAGCATGTGGGAGCCAACATGGGTATCCAGATCCCGCTGTTGGTTATTGACCGGAGAGTCGTCTCGGTCATGTCTGCATGGTTCCCGAACCCGTAGGGTCTACACACTTAAGGTTCGGTGACGCTAGGGTTGTAGAGATATTAGTATGCAGTAACCCAAAAGTTGTTCGGAGTCCCGGATGAGATCCCGGACGTCACGAGGAGTTCCGGAATGGTCCGGAGGTAAAGATTTATATATGGTAAGTCTTATTTTGGTCGCCGGAAAAGTTTCGCGCATTATCGGTATTGTACCGGGAGTGCCGAAAGGGGTCCGGGGGTCCACCAAGGGGTCCACATGCCCCGGGGGGGCCACATGGGCTGTGGGGTGTGCGCCTTGGCCTATATGGGCCAAGGGAACCAGCCCCAAGAGGCCCATGCGCCAAGAGATAAGATAAAGGGAGAGTCCTAAAGGGGGAAGGCACCTCCGAGGTGCCTTGGGGAGGATGGACTCCTCCATGGCTGCACCCTTCCTTGGAGGAAGGGCCAAGGCTGTGCCCCCCTCTCCCTTGGCCCTATATATAGTGGGGGGAGGGAGGGCAGCAATACCCTAGCCCCTGGCGCCTCCCTCTCCCTCCCGTGACACCTCTCCCTCCCGTTAGTGCTTGGCGAAGCCCTACCGGGATCCCCGCTACTTCCACCACCACGGCGTCGTGCTGCTGGATCTTCATCAACCTCTCCTCCCCCCTTGCTGGATCAAGAAGGAGGAGACGTCGTTGCTCCGTACGTGTGTTGAACGCGGAGGTGCCGTCCGTTCGGCGCTAGGATCATCGGTGATTTGGATCACGACGAGTACGACTCCATCAACCCCGTTCTCTTGAATGCTTCCGCTCGCGATCTACAAGGGTATGTAGATGCACTCCCCTTCCCCTCGTTGCTAGATTACTCCATAGATTGATCTTGGTGATGCGTAGAAAATTTTGAATTTCTGCTACGTTCCCCAACAATAAATTACTCCCTCCTCCCAATATGTAATACGTTTTTGCAAGGTAAACTAGCTTGCAAGAATGTCTTACATTGTGGGACGAAGGGTGTAGCTTCTATTCTATTTTCTAGTTAACACTTGCTTGTTGGGAACATTTGAAAGAACTTTTCTTTTGCAACAAAAACATATATTGCGGGAGTGAAATGCATGTAAAAGACAATGTGATACTAGAGTAACTCGCTAACAACCACGAGTGTCACCTCATCAAGGCTTGCAAACACTTATTTCAATCATTCCTTGATGAAATTTTCGTTGTTTAGTGACATATTATGCCAAAGAAATGATGCATGCAAGTAGGTGGTTTCGCTGGGCTTAAGTTTGAAAAGTATGGACCAAGTGTCATATCTTTTGAGATTTGCTACCAGTATTCATTAATTTCCACATACAGACACTCTCAAGAGAAAACTGAATAATATTCGTTGTAGTGTTACCACTATGAACGTTAACAAACTCATAGCCAAAACCCGAGATGAAACTCTAGTGGATCGTTCATTGGCCAGCAGAGTCCTTAGAGTAACTTCAAGAGAGGTGACGAAGTCACATTTACGTGCATAAAGTAACATATAGTGACATGGCCATGTATCAAGCAAGAAGTTGAAGAACCATGTGTCGCAAATAGATTTTGGTATAATCTCGGTCACCTTTCGACTAGGTTCCTCTAGGCAACTTTATCCACAAGTGATGCTGATTCCATCAAATTAAACACTATGGGGTTGAGTATCACTAATGTCACCTTCTTCTACAAATTTTCACAACACCGAAGCCTTTTAGAGACTTTCTCATATGCATGGTTATTCTTCGTTATCATCACTTCCTTTTTAAACCAGTCCCATGGCAAGTCTTGGTTATCTTGATTAAACAAAACAATGGATACTAAATTATTTTATCTACAAGAATAAAACCTTCATGTTAACTATCAAGATTTACTCCCACTTGAATGCTTGACACATACTCACTACTGCATGAATGCCTAGCAGTGGCGGGCAAGGCTCTCAGGGGCACCAGCCACCGCTAACATGGCATCAGTGGCGGGCAGGTGCCAACCACTTTTGTGTCTATTATAGTGGCGGGTGAATTGCAGTGCCTGAGGGAGTCCTGGATTAAGGGGTCCTCGGGTGTCTGGCCTATGTGACGTGAGCCGGACTGATGGGCCATGAAGATACAAGACAGAAGACAACACTCCCA
The DNA here is from genome assembly GCF_018294505.1 of Triticum aestivum. Classification (NCBI taxonomy): domain Eukaryota; kingdom Viridiplantae; phylum Streptophyta; class Magnoliopsida; order Poales; family Poaceae; genus Triticum; species Triticum aestivum. The sequence continues at coordinate 172,289,809 of NC_057805.1, read as the reverse complement.
TGTCCGGATGGGACTCTCCTTTGCGTGGATGGCAAGCTTGGCGTTCGGATATGAAGATTCCTTCCTCTGTAAACCAACTCTGTACAACCCTAGGCCCCTCCGGTGTCTATATAAATCGGAGGGTTTATTCCGTAGATGCAATCACAATCATACAGGCTAGACATCTAGGGTTTAGCCATTACGATCTCGTGGTAGATCAACTCTTGTAATCCTCATATTCATCAAGATCAATCAAGCAGGAAGTAGGGTATTACCTCCATCAAGAGGGCCCGAACCTGGGTAAACATCGTGTCCCCCGTCTCCTGTTACCATCGACCTTAGATGCACAGTTTGGGACCCCCTACCCGAGATCCGCCGGTTTTGACACCGACATTGGTGCTTTCGTTGAGAGTTCCGCTGTGACGTCGAAGACAGGATTGATGGCTCGCCTTATTATCAAGGACAGTATCACCTCTGTAAGAGCCCTGGCCTCAGGACAAACTCTCCGGCTGGGCGGCTTTACCATGACCGCCCGCTCGGCTGTCAAGCCGATGATGACTTCCCAGGTCATCGAAAATCGTCTCCGTGTTGACCCCGAATACTCCAAACGGATGGATTCGGCGAAGTTGTCGTCCTTAAATGAACTCCTGGATCGCATCGCCGCCATGGGGGTCGCTACAGACTATGATCAGATTGGGCTTAAACCTGATCAGAGAGAAATCAAATCTCCGCCAATCACCCATCAGATAGCTGTCGTAGAAGAGCAAAACAACAACTCTTCCCCTATGTTGAAGACGAGTTATGTTCAGATTTACGAGCTCGAAGAGCCAGATACCCGTCTGCGGGACGACACTCCCAGTCCTCTGAACCTAGAATCGGGCGTCGAGCCTGGAAAATCATTTAACATCCCGGAGGCCGAACTAATAAGCTCGGAAGTTCTTCAAACTCTGGACTCCAAATTGGGTTAGGGTTCGGATTTAAAGCCACCCACCCACCCACCACAAGAAATATTCACCAAGCAGCTCTGGTCCTCCGGATATATGCGACCTCACGTACGTACGACAGCAGTCTCAGGAAACAGTGCATCACTTTTGGGCCAAATTCCTCCTTGTCAAAGACAAGATTAAAGATTGTCACGACAAAGATGCAATTGCAGTATTCTGCAATAATTGAACGGATGAAGGAATCCTCAACGCCATCAACCTCCATAGCGTATTACACTTCGCTGACTTGGCAACCATAGCACAGAAGTACTGCGCAATGGAAAGCGCATGGAAAACTCAAACAACTCGCTGGGAACCACCGGTCTCCACTCAACCCCTCTGGCGGGCAAAAAGGATGCACCCTCACGGGGCACCCGACCCCATAGTGAAGAAAACTAAGCCCACTACGGGTCGAGGAACCATTCTGGAGGGATGGCTCGATAGGCCATGCAAAATACACATGACACCGGATACCGTACCAACGCACAGCCTTAGAGCATGTTGGATACTCCGGCAAGTGGCCAAGAGCGGCGAGGATATCCTCACCAAAAACACCTTAGAGCAATACCCCCCGGAGGACGACGACCTCAGAGTATTGACGGTCTTCGAGACTTTCGCTTCAAACAATCGGCACAAGAGGGCACTCCGTGACCTCACCGAAGTCTGCCAAGTCGCAGCAATAAACCCCCTGGAACGACACGACCATAACTTTCAATGCCAGTGATGAACCAAAATTCCGGTCAGTCCGGGCACCAACCGCCTTGGTCCTCAAACCAATTGTGGATGGCTTTCAGCTCACTAAAGTGCTCATGGACAGCGGCAGCGGGCTAAACCTCATCTACGAGGACACACTCAATAAAATGGAAATAGATAGGAGCCGCATCGAGCAAAGTAACATGACCTTCCGAGGAATCATTCCCAGCCGGGAAGCGCGATGCGCGGGGAAAATTACACTTGACGTGGTATTCGGCATGCCAGAGAACTATCGGTCCGAATAGATAACCTTCCAAGTGGCCCCTTTCAACAGTGGATATCACGCCCTGTTGGGGCGAGATGCATTCACACGCTTTCAAGCTATACCTCATTACGGGTATATGAAGCTCAAGATGCCGGGCCCAACGGTATTATCACTCTTGCCAGTGATCCGGACATAGCCCTCCGCGCCGAAAACAAAACCGCATCCCTGGCCCTCGAGGCACTGTCCGAGGCCCTCGCGGCCGAAGAGTTAACCGCACTACGCTCCACGGTGGATAGGGATGACGTAATCCTTGATAAGCGGCCCAAATCCACCTCTTTCAAACCAGCAGACGAAATAGTCAAATTTCAAGTCCACCCGACGGACCCCAAGAAGACAGCTTCCACTGGGGCACAGTTGGACCCAATGGTTGACGCCGCACTACGAGCGTTCCTGCACGAGAACTGGGACATATTCGCCTGTCACCCTTGCGATATGCCAGGAATCCCACGCAGGTTGGCCGAACACAGCCTCAATATAATGAAGGGATATAAGCCGGTCAAGCAAACACTGCGGTGCTTTTCCGAACCCAAATGACAAGCTATGGGGGAGGAGCTAGCCAAGTTAATCGAGGCCGGATTCATTAGAGAAATAAAACATCTGGACTGCCTAGCAAACCTGGTGATGGTGCCAAAGAAGGATAAATCCTGGCGCGTGTGTGTCGATTTCAAAGACCTCAACAAGGCCTGCCCTAAGGATCCCTTCCCCCTCCCCCGCATCGATCAGATTATTGATGCTACTCAGGACACAACTCGCTGTGTTTCCTCAACGCGTACTCCGGATACCATCAAATCAAAATGAAGGATTCCGATCAAGCCGCAACGGCATTCATCACCCCATACGAGCCTTTCTGCTTCAACACTATGCCCTTTGGGCTTAAAAACGCCGGCGCCACCTACCAACGCATGATTCAAACATGCCTGGAGAGACAAATCGGCAAGAAAATTGAAGCATATGTGGATGACGTCGTCATCAAGACTAGGCACGTCGAGTCATTAATAGACGACCTGCGTCTCACATTCAACAACCTCCGTACATATGACATCAAGCTCAATCTGGAAAAGTGTGTTTTCGGCGTTCCCGCTGGAAAACTGATGGGCCTCATCGTTTCCAGTAGAGGAATTGAGGCAAATCCAGCCAAAATCCGAGCTTTATCACAATTGGCTACACCAACAGACCTTAAACAGGTCCAAAAACTAGTCGGATGCGTGGCAGCTTTAAGCCGCTTTATCTCCAGACTAGGAGAAAAAGCATTGCCACTTTATCGCCTTCTCCGACGCACTGACCACTTCGAGTGGACAGATGCGGCAACGGCCGGACTGGAAGAAATAATGGCTCTTTTAGCGAGCAACCGAATCCTGGCCGCGCCGAACGTCGGTGAACCGATGTTATTCTACATCTCTGCAACACATCAGGTGGTGAGCGCGATGCTCGTCGTTGAGCGAGAGGAGGACGGACACAAATTCCCGCTTCAGAAACCGGTATACTACGTATCCACTGTTCTCACACCATGCAAATCTCGGTACCCTCATTACCAAAAGATAGCATATGCGGTCTTCATGGCATCCCGGAAGCTACGACACTACTTCCAAGAGTGCTCGATCACGGTGGCTTCCAAAGTACCACTCAATGAGATAATAAACAACCGTGACGCTACGGGCCGGATTGCCAAGTGGGCCATTGAGCTCCTGCCATTCGACATAACATACAAACCACACTGAGCCATTAAATCCCAAGTATTGGCCGACTTCGTCGTCGAATGGACAGAGGCCGAACTCCCTAAAGAGTACGGCACATATTCCAACTGGGTCATGCACTTCGATGGCTCTAAAATGCTGGCCAGCTTAGGAGAAGGCGTTGTCTTAACGTCCCCCACTAGAGACACAGTACAGTACATACTCCAAATATTATACACAGACTCCAACAATGCAGCCGAATACGAGGTCTTACTGCATGGTCTTTGGATGGCTGCCTCCATGGGCATACAACGCCTGGAGGTGTGCGGGGATTCAAATCTTGCAATATCCCAAATAAATGGAGATTTCAACGCCGAAGATCCGAAGATGGCGGCCTATCGCAACGCCATACTCAAAATATCAGCTCGGTTCGAGGGACTCTAGTTCCATCATGTGGCTCGAGAAAGTAATCAAGCGGCGGATGTCCTTGCTCGCATGGGTGCCAAGCGTGACCCCGTCCCGCCCAACATCTTTCTGGAAAGGCTCTTCAAGCCATCCATGGTGTGGCAAGGTGAGAGCAGCAACACCAGTCCGGATCCGATTATACCCCCAGATTCCTAACACAATACCGATATCATAGGGGGCTCAGCCACCGAAATAACACCATCGGCCCATCTAATAATGACAGTAATTGCCCCATGGACCGAAACCTTCTTGGCCTACCTTAATAGGCGAGAGCTCCCTGAGGATCAGAATGAGGCTCGCTACATTGTTCGGCGCTCGAAAGCGTACAAGGTCCATGACAGAGAGCTCTACATGAAAAGCGCTACCGGAGTCCTTCAAAGATGTATCTCCGAAGAAGAGGGACGACAGCTCCTGGCCGAAATCCATGCTGGTCTCGGCCACCACGCCACGGCTCGGGCCTTGTAAGTAAAGCCTTCCGTACAGGTTTCTTTTGGCCGACGGCCCGAGCAGATGCACATGACCTTGTCCAACGTTGTGTCGGATGCCAGCTTTTCGCCAATCAAAGCCATATGCCGCCTACTGCTCTACAAACAATCCCCATTACTTGGCCTTTCATGGTCTGGGGGCTTGATATGGTCGGACCCCTTAAAGGAGGAAGCCATAAGAAAAAATATCTGCTGGTCATGGTAGATAAATTCACCAAGTGGATAGAGGCCAAACCAGTTAAAACGGCTGAAGCCGGACTAGTGATAGACTTTATATCCGGTGTCGTGCACCGTTATGGTGTCCCACACAGCATCGTCACCGATAACGGCTCCAATTTTACAGCCGATGAAGTGAAAACCCGGTGTGCTAACCTGGGCATTAAGCTCGATTACGCCTCCGTCTATCACCCACAAACAAACGGTCAAGTCGAACGAGTAATGGTCTTATCATGAGCGGAATCAAGCATAGAATAGTGCGGTCTTTGAAAGAATCAGACAAGCACTGGGTTGAGGAGCTCGACTCCGTACTCTGGGGGCTGCGGACCACGCCCAATTACACTACCGGATACACACCATTCTTCATGGTGTACGGCTCAGAGGCCATTTTGCCCTGCGACATCCTTCATGACTCACCTCGAGTGCGCATGTGTGAATAGAGAGAGGCCGAGCTTGATCGGTAGGACAATCTAGATGCCCTGGAGGAGGAGCACGACATTGCAAAAACCCGTTCCACATTCTATCAACAACAGGCTCATAAATACCAAAGCAAAGAAGTGCGGGCCAAGACTTATAATGTTGGTGAACTCATTCTACGCTTGCCAGAAAAGAAAAAGGACAAACTCAAGCCCAAGTGGGAGGGTCCCTTCATCATAGATGAAGTTCTCACTGGAGGAGCGTACCGCCTGCGTGACGCATCGGACAATCGCTTAGAGCCGAACCCGTGGAATGCTGCCAGACTCCGAAGATTCTACGCCTAGAGCTGGACTCTTTGTTCGTCTTCTTCTCCCTTTGTTTCCATTTTTTCTCTCTTTAACTTGTTCTCTAGCTCTATAGCTCTTGTGCGGCCAAATCGCACACCTATGACGTACACATCATTAAATGTATACGCCCATAATACCTGGGGGCTTCTTTTACAGAAGCTTATTATTATTTTACGAGCATCAAGCTTACCACATATGTGCCCTTTCCTCATATGTACCTTTTCTTCGCCATTATATGCACCATTATTACTTAAGTTTTGGCCAAGCTGGGTTGCCTGGCTCCTGTGCTTATGCCCTACGTTCCCGTTTGTTCAGCTAGGGCATAAAGGGAGCACCTTTGTGATTGTTACAGCCGGGTCATCCGGACTTGTACCTCAGACTGGGTGAAGCTGAAAGCTAGCGTTCTTAAGGGAATATTTGGTCGATGGACTAAAGACATTATACCCTAATTATACTGTGAACCCCCAGATGTTACGTATACTGCGATTTTTCAATCACAGTTCGGGCATGCATACTAACACATGTTCACCCAGGGAAAGGAACCCTTAACGGAAGAATTCTCCCTGGAAGATGTTTCTTACAATCAACAAGTAATATAACATAGCTAGCCGGATACAACTTGTCTGTTCAAGCAACTATGACCCCTACGCCTGGTTTCCATGCATACCCCGGTCTATATTGCTACTCCGGTATTCGGAAACACTCTGCACCTTCAGGTCCAGAGGTCGAAGCGAAAAGGTCTGCCATGACAATCGGTTTACAATCCAGCTAGGGACAAATTTGTCAATTGAAGTACATAGTCATTTGGACTCGAAAACTTCTTCCTCTATGCCGTCTAACAGGCTGTCTAGCTTACAATCCTATTGGGAAACTTGGCGGCTATGTTTACTTGGTCATATACCAAACTAACTGGAATTTCTTGTCCATCTGACCCCCGAGGTCCGACCCGCGCCATATGATTCGGATCAAGCTTGGTGTACCGTGTTTTTACCATGGCCCAGGCCTCTCGTGCACCTTCTCGGCAGGCCGATATCTTCCATAATCGAAAGCGCCGCCGAGCTCCTTGGATTAGCTTCACAAGCTCCTCCATACTTCCTGGAGGGGAGGCAGATGGCCACAAGGCCTTGGCAACGCTCCACATTGCTTGCCGAGCTCGCTCGTGCATTTGGGACAGCTCTTGTAGCAGATCGCCTTAAGATCCGGACATTTCCTCTTCAGGACGGCCAGTTAACATACCTGCAGACATAAATCTGGCAGCTCAGTTTTTCGCTGAATTACACAGAGGTAGGTTCAAAAGCATACTGAATATGCCGCCTCGTAGCCTCCTATTTTCCTTTATGGCGTCAGCTAGCTGGGCTCGTACATCTTTTAGCTCTTCGCCCAGCAGGGTGTTGGAATCCTGCAGCTTGTTCTTTTCATCCCTGACCCGTGTCAGCACACGTTCGCCTGCGGCCAGTTGCTTTTCGGCCTGTTGTTTACCCGCTTGCGCGACTTTTAGTTCCTCTTTTAGTTGATCTACTGATCCTGTCATCGGAAACGCAACAGTATTAACATTACTGGTACATGATTATACTTTTCCTGGGTGGAGGGGAACATTACCAGGCGGTGCCTCCTTGGATTTCTCCAGTTCGGCGGTAACAACAGCTAGCTGAGTCCGGCGCTTTTCCAGCTCATGAGACAGCATGTTGTTCTTCTCTGTGAGTACCTGATTATACAATGATCCTTAAATCAGTTGTTTCAAATGTTTCAAGTCTCGGGGGCTATTGGTACATGATTACCTGATCTGTACAATGCGTACTTACCCGCTTATCTTTCAAATACTGGTCAGTGGCTCTGGTAAGCCCATCCCGAGCAGCTCAGATGTACGCATCAGCCGAGCTAAAGGCGTCGAACGCCTCTTTAGCAAAGCCGGGGTCGCGAAGAGCGGCCCTCTGGCGCCAATGATTCATGGCACTGTCTAATTCAGAATTCGTGATAGATACATTATCGGAATCCTCTGAAGGAGGACAATCCGGCGTTACCCCCGTGTCTGCCCCCACCCTAGAAGCAGGGTCTGGAACATGATTGGTGGGGGCGCGACCGACAGGCTCCTCGGACACAATCCGGCAAACGCTCTTCTTGATAAAACACAGTGGACAATGTCATGGTTCGATGTAACTGCCATAGGGCATATTTAAAGCCATACCTCTTTGAGGAAGGTTCGGCCGTGTTGTCATTTGCCTTTCTCTTTGAAGACCCGCCTGGCGCAGGCGCCGCTCTCTTCTGAGACGCCTCTGGTGTAATCTGACGCATTGAGCGCCTCCCCTTTGGAGCACAAGATAGTGCGGCGGGTGAGGCATAATGAGGAAGCTCCTTTGGAGGAAATGTCTCCTGGCTACTTAGATATGAGGCAGGAAGGAGGCCGGGATAATTGGCCGTGATAGCCACTTCTGTGCGATCATAGCTCGCCTGGTAGAAGACTCCCTCCTTGAGCTCCACGAATATGTCCAGATCTTCTTCGAATCCGGGATCGAGGTCCCGGTTATTGTCCTCCGGCTATGGAGCGGGGCTATGGATCCCCGCAGCAACCCTCTGCCATTCCTATTTGACGGACGGGTTAATGTCGGTTAAACATGACCCGGGGAGAGGATAGAATAAAGTGGTGGGATTAAAACTCACCCAGCTAGGAGGATTGTACATGGAAAATCCCTCTCGGTGCGTAAGACAAGTGACTCCTCTTTCTCCCCTTAATACAGATCGGCCAATATTGCGGCCAGGGCGGTGAGGGAATCCGGACCCTTTTGTCCGCAGCGTGAGGCATCATCTTCCCCATTGTAGTGCCACATAGGGAGCCCCCTGAATTAGAGCGGTGAACACCTTGCGCTATGGAATTTGCCATTACCTTGATTATTGATACTCCGGACTGGGAAAGTGTCCTTATCTTGCCCATTAATTGTTGGACTTCTGCGCTGTCTTCCTCCTCGAGGCTCCAAGGATGCCAGCTGTGGCGTTTCCTCAACGGAGCGCTGGAAAATTCGTGAAGGCCCATTCAGACTGGATCGGGGAGAGCGACATCTTCAATATAAAACCACTCTGAGGGCCACTCTTCGGATGCCTTCTTTGGCATGCTGGACAAGTATCCATTCCCGGCTATGCACCATATCTCGGCGCCGCCCACCTCGAATACAGATCCCTTTTGGGTACGAGGGACGAGGCAGAAAAGTTTCTTCCATAAATCAAAGTGGGCCTCGCAGCCCAGGAATAGCTCGCAAAGAGCGACAAAACCCGCGATATGCAGGATGGAGGTTGGAGTGAGGTTGTGCAGTTGGAGGCCGTAGTACTCCAGAAGACCTCGGAGGAAGAGGTGGATTGGAAACCCGAAGCCTCTTATTAAGAAGGATATGAAGCACACTCGCTCCCCCCTGGTTGGATTAAGGAAATTTTCAGCCAGGGCTGCCTGTAAAAGAGGTTAATCCTGCCCGGACAGGGACTAGATCCGCGGGGGAAGCAATCCCTGCGTTTGAAGCTTACTAAGCTGTTCATGGGATACTGAACATCTCTCCCAATCGCCTTTTTCGGAGCCATGGGGGCGGGAGGAAGAACTGGGAACGCTAGCCATGCTGGAGTGGTTTCTCCTAGCAAGCTCTAAGGATTTTCCACCTGGAGTGAGATGGAATCTGAGATCCAATCCACTTAAATATACGCCTTACTTACATGGCCAGGGTGTTATGTGCAAAAATACTATGACCTTTCGTGTTCGCTCGACACGTGGAAGCCGAAGCAATGGAGGTGCGGAAGCCAATGTGTACGACATTAAATGGAAAGCTGAGTATAACTCTTTGGATCAGATGCTTTGAAGTATTCGGAGGAAGAACCCGCCTTCCAATGCCGAAGACTATCAGCGTGCCAGACACATCGTCAATGAAGTCTGGTTTGAGGGCTACTGAGGGAGTCCTGGATTAAGGGGTCCTCGGGCATCCGGCCTATGTGACGTGGGCCGGACTGATGGGCCATGAAGACACAAGAGAGAAGACGACACTCCCGTGTCCGGATGGGACTCTCCTTTGCGTGGATGGAAAGCTTGGCATTCAGATATGAAGATTCCTTCCTCTGTAAACCGACTCTGTACAACCCTAGGCCCCTCCGGTGTCTATATAAACCGGAGGGTTTAGTCCGTAGAGGCAATCACAATCATACAGGCTAGACATCTAGGGTTTAGCCATTACGATCTCGTGGTAGATCAACTCTTGTAATCCCCATATTCATCAAGATCAATCAAGCACGAAGTAGTTTATTACCTCCATCAAGAGGGCCCGAACTTGGGTAAACATCGTGTCCCCCGTCTCCTGTTACCATCGACCTTAGACGTATAGTTCTAGACCCCCTACCCGAGATCCACCGGTTTCGACACCGACAGTGCCTGCCACAACTATTATAGCTATCAATTGCTACATTCCCTCTACCCGCCACTGCTCTGCATAGCAGCAGTGGTAGGCACTTTTGGCGCCCGCCATTGGTAGTGATATGGAATATGGAAGGATCACTATCACGACATCGGTTTTTGCTGCCATGGTAGAATTCTAATGATGCGGTTGCAGTAATTTGTACTTGATAATCACATTGCATTACATATATAGAATGTCATCTCAACATTCAAACAATCATCCACACACATACAACATATTTATTATAACTTTTGTTGGAAATATGCCCTAGAAGCAACAAAATTGTATTATTATATTTTGTTTTCTTTATTGAGAGTTTACATTTCATGCAATAACTGATGTGATACTGGAATATGTGATTCAATGGAAACTCATATGCACGTGTGGAATGATAAATGGTAAAAGAATAGGTTCCCGACATTGCCTCTAGGACTAGCTCAAGTGTTGTTGATAATCATGTTTTCTGGATTTCATGATATAGTTAAGTGTAATGATAGTCCTGAAACAACATTGAGAGTATGTCGTTAATCGACCCAAATCTTGTTTGTTATACTTTGAGATAATATCATCTGTAATCAATTGTTATAACACGGAGTGTTAGTATGTGTTTTAGTTCCTCAGACTATGAGAGTATCTTACTCACTTCCTATCGCACGGTGGACTTTGGGGTTGCTCAAACATCATCTGTAACTAGGTGATCATAACGACAACTTTGGGTTCATCGGAAAGTTTGACAAGGGACTGGATAGCTCGATAGTGGGATTTGCTCCTCCGACGATGGAGAGATATTCTTAGTTCCCTCTCGGTGTGACGACATCCTTCATCATCTGGCCAGACATAGGTGACTATGTCACGGGGATGCCGGAACATTTCAATGAGAAAGAAGAACAATACCGGCAACGGGATCAACGGTATAGTGAGCATGTGTATGACTCAGGAGGATACTGATGCACTCCGGGTGTTGTAAAGTATCATGAAGCAAAGGGAACATCCCATGATAAGCAAAGGTTCACTCGAATGTCATTCGTGTAATCATAGGGATCGATATGGACGTCCACGGTTCCGCTATCGATCATTGAACAAAGGGGTTTCGTTCATGTCTATGATTTATTGAACCTACGAGGTCACAAGCTTAAGGTAATCACGATCTTCTGAGTGTGAGTAGGATGATAGTATCTAGGATTTATTTTTGGAATTGTTTCATTAATATTCGGAATAGTTCGGAGAGGAACTGGGAACGTTTCGGGGTCACCAGAAGATTTTGGAGAGTATTAGCGATAATTAATATAGGTGAAAAATGTTTTCAGTGATGTTAAATTTTATATAAAGGGTCTAGTAATTATTAGAAGGCTTTTATATTAATTTAAATATCAACGGTCCTTAAAAGGCCTAGAGGAGGAAGGCAACTTGGGCCACAAGGGCCCAAGTGGGGAGGTGACACGTCTCCGTCGTATCTATAATTTTTGATTGTTTCATGATAATATTATACAACTTTCACATACTTTTGGCAACATTTTATATGATTTATTGGACTAACCTATTGATCTAGTGCCCAGTGCCAGTTCCTGTTTGTTGCATGTTTTCTGTTTCGCAGAATATCCATATCAAACAAAGTCCAAACGCGATAAAAATTTACGGAGAATTACTTTGGAATATATCTGATTTTTGGGACTTGGAATCAACACAAAGGGGGGCCCATAGCCACCAAAAGACACCTGGGCGCGCCCTAGGGCCCAGGCGCGCCGTGGTGGGTTGTGCTCACCTCGTATGTCAGTTGGAGCTCTACTTCGGGCACAAGGAAGCTTATATTCAAAAAAATCATGTTAAAATCTCAGCGTAATCGGAGTTACGGATCTCCGGGAATATAAGAAATAGTTTTCGGCCAGAAAATAGGAACGCGAAAACAGAAGAGAATAGAGAGGGAGATCCAATCCCGGAGGGGCTCCCGCCCCTCCACCACCACGTAGGCCATGGACCAGAGGGGGGACTCTCCTCCCATCTAGGGGGAGGCCAAGGAAGAAGAAGAAGAAGGAGGGAGCTCTCTCCCCCTCTCTCCTGGTGGCGCCGGAGCGCCACCGAGGCAATCATCGTGACGGCGATCTCCACCAAAAACTTCGCCGCCGTCAACACAAACTTTCTCCCCCTCTATGCAGTGGTCTAACACCTCTTCTCCCCGCTGTAATATCTACTAAAACATGGTGCTCAATGCTATATATTATTTCCCAGTGATCTATGGCTATCTTATGATGTTTGAGTAGATGCGTTTTGTCCTATGGGTTGATAGACGATCATGATTGGTTTGAGTTGTATATTTTATTTTGGCGTTGTCCTAAGGTGCCCTCCATGTCGCGCAAACGGAGGGATCCCCGCTGTAGGGTGTTGCAATACGTTCATGGTTCGCTTATGGTGGGCGGCGTGAGTGACAAAAGCACAAACCCGAGTTCGGGGGTCATTGCGTATGGGATAAAGAGGACTTGATACTTAATGCTATGGTTGGGTTTTTACGACCTTAATGATCTTTAGTAGTTGCGGATGCTTGCTAGAGTTCCAATCATAAGTGCATATGATCCAAGTAGAGAAAGTATGTTATCTCATGCCTGTCCCTCATATAAAATTGCAACAATTATCACCTTTCTAGTTATCGATCACCTAGGGCCAAATGACTTTCTTGGTTGACAAAAGCTATCTACTTTATTACCTTGCAATTTATTCATAGTTTTATTCTCACAAAGTACTCGTAGTTTTATTCTTGCAAAATAGTTTGACACTTGTTTTAGGTAAAGCAAATGTCAAGTGTGCGTAGAGTTGTATCGGTGGTCGATAGAACTTGAGGCAATATTTGTTCTACCTTTAGCTCCTCGTTGGGTTCGACACTCTTATTTATAGAAAACGGCTACAAATGGTCCTCTATACTTGTGGGTTATCAAGACCTTTTTCTGGCGCCATTGCCAAGGAGCAATAGTGTGGGGTGAATATTCTCGTGTGTGCTTGTTTGCTTTATCACTGAGTAGTTTTTATTCTCTGTTCTAAGTTGTTCTCTATCTTTAGTTATGGATATGGAACACGAAATACCAAAAATATTAGTTGTACTTGCTACTCATGGAGATGGGGAACCTCCTAAAACCCTCGATGCTCGTTTTGTGAAAAATATTAATCACTACTTTGATAATCCTGAGAAAACCCATTCAACTTGATAATGGGAGACACGTTGGATCAATGTGAATACTTTAGGGATTATCACTTGACACAAAAAGGGAAACTGTTATGGGATCAATTCTATATGTTGCATTGGTATGCTTGGAATTTATGCCAGAGATATGATTATACTTGTTGCTCTAGGATGAAAGCTCCACACCTTCCCTTTTCATGCAAATTTAATGATTATGTAACCTTAGCTTCTTATGCTAATGGTAGATATGATTACTATGATGTGGAGAAAATAGAAGAATTTGTTGCTTTTAAGGGTGCTTATGAAATTGAATCTTTGTTTGAAAAGTATGAAGCTTTTGATGAAGATGTTTATAGACCTGAAAATTTTGCTATACTTAAATATTGCTATGAGAATTATAAATACAATTCCAATATTGATACGTTTATTGAGAAAGTCTCCACTATCCAAGAAGGGACTAATATTTTGTAGGAGTCTATGGAAGAAGGAATTGATGAAACTGTGAGCTCATTGGATGAAAAGATGAGGAGGAGAGCGAAGAACAAACGGAAGAAGAACGGATTAGCTGCTCATGGCCACCTTCTAATGAGAGTAACTCTTCAACTCATACATTGTTTAATGTCTCTTCATGCTTACCGAAGGATGAATGCTATAATTTTCATGATCCCATTGATTTGTTTGAAATATCTCTTTTTGATGAAATTGATGCTTGCTATGCTTGTGGCCAAGATGCCAATAAGAATTTTGCTTATGGAGATGAACTTGCTATAGTTCCTTATGTTGAGAATGAAACTATTGCTATTGCACCCTGATGGAAATATGCCCCAGAGGCAATAATAATTTTTTTATCATTATATTTCCTTATTCATGATAAAGGTTTAATATTCATGCTAGAATTGTATTGATCGAAAACTTAAATACATGTGTGGATATATAAACAAAATATGGTGTCCCTAGTGAGCCTCTAGTAGACTTGCTCATTGATCAAAGATGGTTAAGGTCTCATGACCATAGATATGTGTTGTCACTTGATAACGGGATCACATCATTAGGAGAATGATGTGATGGACAAGACCAATCCGTTAGCTTAGCATATGATCGTTCAGTTTATTGCTATTGCTTTATTAATGTCAAATAATATTCCTTCGACTATGAGATCATGCAACTCCCGGATACCGAAGGAATACCTTGTGTGCTATCAAACATCGCAACGTAACCGGGTGATCATAAAGATGCTCTACAGGTATCTCCGAAGGTGTTTGTTGAGTTTGCATGGATCGAGATTAGGATTTGTCACCCGGAGTATCGGAGAGGTATCTCTGGGCCCTCTCAGTAATACACATCACAAGAAGCTTGCAAGCAAAGTGACTAAGGAGTTAGTTACGAGATGATGTATTATGGAATGAGTAAGGAGACTTGCTAGTAACGAGATTGAACTAGGTATGAAGATACCGACGATCGAATCTTGGGCAAGTAACATACCGACAGATAAAGGGAACTACGTATGTTGTCATAAATGTTCAACCAATAAAGATCTTCATAGAATATGTAGGAACCAATATGGGCATCTAGGTCCCGCTATTGGTTATTAACTGGAGAAGCGTCTCGGTCATGTCTACATCATTCTCAAACCCATAGGGTCTGCACGCTTAACATTCGTTAACGATATAGTATTCAATGAGTTATGTATGTTGGTGACCGAATGTTGTTTGGAGTCCTGGATGAGATGAGGGACATGACGAGGAGCTCTGGGATAGTCCGGAGGTAAAGATTGATATATGGGATAATAGTGTTTGTCTTTCGGAGAGGTTCCAAAATTCACGAGAAGGGGTTTCGGATGTTTCCCAAAATGTTCGGGTACAAGAACACTTTATTTGGGCGAAGGGGTAAAGCCCACGGGGCTTTTGGTAAGTGCAAAAGGCAGTTTTGGAGAGGCCAGGGGCCAGACGCCAGGGACCCTGGTGTGTGGGTCCAAATGATACGTCCATTTTGCATCATGCTTTTATATTAATATTTATTGCATTATGGGCTGTTATTACACATTATGGTACAATACTTATGCCTTTTCTCTCTTATTTTAGAAGATTTACATGAAGAGGGAGAATGTCGGTAGTTGGAATTCTGGACCGGGAAGGAGCAAATCTAAGAGACCTATTCTGCACAACTCCAAAAGTCCTGAAAATTTTACGGAGGATTATTTTCGAATATATAAAAAATATTGGGCGAAGAAATACCAGAGGGGGACCCACCAGGTGGCCAGAAGCCTAGGGGGTGCGCCCTACTCCCCCGGGCGCGCCCCTGTGGCTTGTGGGCCCCTTGGGAGGCCTCCGGTGCCCATCTTCTGCTATATGGAGGGTTTTGACCTGAAAAAAATCATAAGGGATCTTTCGAGACGAAGCGCCGCCGTCTCGAGGCGGAATCTGGGCAGAAGCAATCTAGGGCTCCGGCGGAGCTGTTCTGCCGGGGAAACTTCCCTCCCGGAGGGGGAAATCAAAGCCATCGTCATCACCAACAATCCTCTCATCGAGAGGGGGTCAATCTCCATCAACATCTTCACCAGCACCATCTCCTCTCAAACCCTAGTTCATATCTTGTATCCGATCTTTGTCTCAAAACCTCAGATTGGTACCTGTGGGTTGGTACTAGTGTTGATTACTCCTTGTAGTTGATGCTAGTTGGTTTATTTGGTGGAAGATCATATGTTCAGATCCTTAATGCTATTTAACACCCCTATGATTATGAACATGAATATGCTTTGTGAGTAGTTACATTTGTTCCTGAGGACATGGGAGAAGTCTTGTTATAAGTAATCATGTGAATTTGGTATTCGTTCGATATTTTGATGAGATGTATGTTATCTTTCCTCTAGTGGTGTTATGTGAACGTCGAATACATGACACTTTACCATGATTTGGGCCTAGGGGAAGGCATTGGGAAGTAATAAGTAGATGATGGGTTGCTAGAGTGCAGAAGCTTAAACCCTAGTTTGTGCGTTGCTTAGTAAGGGGCTGATTTGGATCCACATGTTTCATGCTATGGTTAGATTTATCTTAATTATTCTTTCGTAGTTGCGAATGCTTGCGAGAGGGGTTAATCATAAGTGGGAGGCTTGTCCAAGTAAGTATAGCACCCAAGCACCGGTCCACCTACATATCAAATTATCAAAGTAACGAACGCGAATCATATGAGCATGATGAAAACTAACTTGACAATAATTCCCATGTGTCCTCGGGAGCGCTTTGCTTTATATAAGAGTTTGTCCAGGCTTGTCCTTTGCTACAAAAAGGATTGGGCCACCTTGCTGCACCGCAGTTACACTTTTTACTTGTTACCCGTTATGAATTATCTTATCACACAACTATCTGTTATCGATAATTTCAGTGCTTGCAGAGAATACCTTGCTGAAAACCGCTTGTCATTTCCTTCTGCTCCCCGTTGGGTTTGACACTCTTACTTATCGAAAGGACTACGATAGATCCCCTATACTTGTGGGTCATCACCAGATGCCGGGAACCCTAGCATCTGGTCCTGGAGTCCGAGAAGGACTCCTGCCTTTCGGGCAAAACTGATTTTGAGGAAGCTTTTACTCCAAGTTTTGACCCCAGGGCTCAACATATAAATAGAGGGGCAGGGCTAGCACCCAAGAGACATCAAGATTCACCAAGCCGTGTGCTGCCAACCCCGTCCCCTCTAGTTTATCCTCCGTCTAGTTTCTTTAGTGCTTGGCGAAGCCGTGCGGAGATTGTTCTTCATCACCAACCGTCAAAACGCTGTCGTGCTGCCAGAACTCATCTACTACTTCGCCCCTCTTGCTGGATCGAGAAGGTGAGGACGTCATCGAGCTGAACGTCTGCTGAACGCGGAGGTGCCGTACGTTCGGTACTTGATTGGGACGGATCGTGAAGGTGTATGACTACATCAACCGCGTTGATAAACGCTTCCTCCTAGCGATATTCAAGGGTATGAATGAAGGAAATATGCCCTAGAGGCAATAATAAAGTTATTATTTATTTCCTTATATCATGATAAATGTTTATTATTCATGCTAGAATTGTATTAACGGGAAACATAATACATGTGTGAATATATAGACAAACAAAGTGTCACTAGTATGCCTCTACTTGACTAGCTCATTAATCAAAGATGGTTATGTTTCCTAGCCATAGACATAAGTTGTCATTTGATTAACGAGATCACCTCATTAGGAGAATGACGTGATTGACTTGACCCATTCAGTTAGCTTAGCACCCGATCGTTTAGTATGTTGCTATTGCTTTCTTCATGACTTATACATGTTCCTCTAACTATGAGATTATGCAACTCCCGTTTACCGGAGGAACACTTTGTGTGCTACCAAACGTCACAACGTAAATGGGTGATTATAAAGGTGCTCTACAGGTGTCTCCAAAGGTACTTGTTGGGTTGGCGTATTTCGAGATTACGATTTGTCACTCCGATTGTCGGAGAGGTATCTCTGGGCCCACTCGGTAATGCACATCACTATAAGCCTTGCAAGCATTGTGACTAATAAGTTAGTTGCAGGATGATGTGTTACGGAACGAGTAAAGAGACTTGCCGGTAACGAGATTGAACTAGGTATCGAGATACCGACGATCAAATCTCGGGCAAGTAACATACCGGTGACAAAGGGAACAACGTATGTTGTTATGCGGTCTGACCGATAAAGATCTTCGTAGAATATGTGGGAGGCAATATGGGCATCCAGGTCCCGCTATTGGTTATTGACTGGAGACGTGTATCGGTCATGTCTACATAGTTCTCGAACCCGTAGGGTCCGCACGCTTAACGTTACGATGACAGTTTTATTGAGTTTTGATGTACCGAAGGAGTTCGGAGTCCCGGATGAGATCGGGGACATGACGAGGAGTCTCGAAATGGTCGAGACGTAAAGATCGATATATTGGACGACTATATTCGGACTTCGGAAAGGTTCCGAGTGATTCGGGTATTTTTGGAGTACCGGAGAGTTACGGGAATACGTATTGGGCCTTATTGGGCCATACGGGAAAGAAGAAAAAGGGCCTCAAGGGTGGCCGCACCCCTCCCCTTGGTCTGGTCCGAATTGGACTAGGGAAGGGGGGCACCCCCTTCCTTCCTTCTCTTTTTCCCTTCCTCTTTTCCTATTCCATATGGGAGGTGGAATCCTACTAGGACTAGGGAGTCCTAGTAGGACTCCACACTTGGTGCGCCCCCTCCTAGGGCCGGCCTCCTCCTCCCTTGCTCCTTTATATACGGGGGCAAGGGGGCACCCCAGAGACACAACAATTGATCCTTGAGATCTCTTAGCCGTGTGCGGTGCCCCCCTCCACCATATTACACCTCGATAATACCGTTGCGGAGCTTAGGCGAAGCCCTGCGTCGGTGGAACATCATCATCGTCACCACGCCGTCGTGCTGACAAAACTCTCCCTCAACACTCGGCTGGATCGGAGTTCGAGGGACGTCATCGAGCTGAACGTGTGTAGAACTCGGAGGTGCCGTACGTTCGGTACTTGATCGGTCGGATCGTGAAGACGTACGACTACATCAACCGCGTTGTGATAACGCTTCCGCTGTCGGTCTACGAGGGTACGTGGACAACACTCTCCCCTCTCGTTGCTATGCATCACCATGATCTTGCGTGTGCGTAGGAATTTTTTTGAAATTACTACGTTCCCCAACAGTGGCATCCGAGCCTGGTTTTATGCGTTGATGCTATGCACGAGTAGAACACAAGTGAGTTGTGGGCGATATAAGTCATACTGCTTACCAGCATGTCATACTTTGGTTCAGCGGTATTGTGAGATGAAGCGGCCCGGACCGACATTACGCGTACGCTTACGCGAGACTGGTTTCACCGTTCGGAGCACTCGTTGCTTAAAGGTGACTGGCGGGTGTCTGTCTCTCTCACTTTAGTTGAACCGAGTGTGGCTACGCCCGGTCCTTGCGAAGGTTAAAACAGCACCAACTTGACAAACTATCGTTGTGGTTTTGATGCGTAGGTAAGAACGGTTCTTGCTAAGCCCGTAGCAGCCACGTAAAACTTGCAACAACAAAGTAGAGGACGTCTAACTTGTTTTTGCAGGGCATGTTGTGATGTGATATGGTCAAGACATGATGTGATATAATGTGTTGTATGAGATGATCATGTTTTGTAACCGAGTTATCGGCAACTGGCAGGAGCCATATGGTTGTCGCTTTATTGTATGAGATGCAATCGCCATCTAATAGTTTTACTTTATCACTAAGCGGTAGCGATAGTCGTAAAAGCAATAAGTTGGCGAGACGACAACGATGCTACGATGGAGATCAAGGTGTCGCGCCGGTGACGATGGTGATCATGACGGTGCTTCGGAGATGGAGATCACAAGCACGGTGCTTCGGAGATGGAGATCACAAGCACAAGATGATGATGGCCATATCATATCACTTATATTGATTGCATGTGATGTTAATCCTTTATGCATCTTATCTTGCTTTGATTGACGGTAGCATTATAAGATGATCTCTCACTAAAATTTCAAGATAAAAGTGTTCTCCCTGAGTATGCACCATTGCAAAAGTTCTTCGTGCTGAGACACCACATGTTAATCGGGTGTGATAGGCTCTACATTCAAATACAACGGGTGCAAAACAGTTGCACACGCGGAATACTCAGGTTAAACTTGACGAGCCTAGCATATACAGATATGGCCTCGGAACACAGAGACCGAAAGGTCGAGCGTGAATCATATAGTAGATATGATCAACATAGTGATGTTCACCATTGAAACTACTCCATCTCACGTGTTAATCGGACATGGTTTAGTTGCTTTGGATCACGTAATCACTTAGATGATTAGAGAGATGTCTATCTAAGTGAGAGTTCTTAAGTAATATGATTAATTGAACTTAAATTTATCATGAACTTAGTCCTGATAGTATTTTGCAAATTATGTTGTAGATCAATAGCTCGCGTTGTTGCTTCCCTGTGTTTATTTTTTGTTCCTAGAGAAAAATTATGTTGAAAGATGTTAGTAGCAAAGATGCGGATTGGATCCGTGATCTGAGGATTATCCTCATTGCTGCACAGAAAAATTATGTCCTTGATGCACCGCTAGGTGACAGACCTATTGCAGGAGCAGATGCAGACGTTATGAACGTTTGGCTAGCTCAATATGATGACTACTTGATAGTTTAGTGCACCATGCTTAACGGCTTAGAATCGGGACTTCAAAGACGTTTTGAACGTCATGGACCATATGAGATGTTCCAGGAGTTGAAGTTAATATTTCAAGCAAATACCCGAGTTGAGAGATATGAAATCTCCAACAAGTTCTATAGCAAAAAGATGGAGGAGAATCGCTCAACTAGTGAGCATGTGCTCAGATTGTCTGGGTACTACAATCGCTTGAATCAAGTGGGAGTTTATCTTCCAGAGAAAATAGTGATTGACAGAATTCTCTAGTCACCATCACCAAGTTAGTAGAACTTCGTGATGAACTATGGTATGCAAGGGATGACGAAAGTAATTCCCGAGCTCTTCGTGATGCTGAAATCGACGAACGTAGAAATCAAGAAAAACATCAAGTGTTGATGGTTGACGAGACCACTTCAAGTGTTGATGGTTGACGAGACCACTAGTTTCAAGAAAAGGGCAAAAGGAAAAAGGGGAACTTCAAAAAGAACGGCAAGCAAGTTGCTGCTCAAGTGAAGAAGCCTAAGTCTGGTCCTAAGCCTGAGACTAAGTGCTTCTACTGCAAAGGGACTGGTCACTGGAAGCGGAACTACCCCAACTATTTGGTGGATAAGAAGGATGGCAAAGTGAACAAAGGTATATTTGATATACAGATTATTGATGTGTACTTTACTAGTGTTTATAGCAATCCCTCGGTAATTGATTCTGGTTCAGTTGCTAAGAGTAGTAACTCAAAACGGGAGTTGCAGAATAAACAGAGACTAGTAAAAGTGAACAAAGGTATATTTGATATACAGATTATTGATGTGTACTTTACTAGTGTTTATAGCAACCCCTCGGTAATTGATACTGGTTCAGTTGCTAAAGAGTAGTAACTCGAAAACGGGAGTTGCAGAATAAACAGAGACTAGTAAAAGGCGAGGTGACGATGTGTGTTGGAAGTAGTTCCAAGATTGATATGATCATCATCGCACACTCCCTGTACTTTCGGGATTAGTGTTGAAACTAAATAAGTGTTATTTGGTGTTTGCGTTGAGCATGGATATGATTTGATCATGTTTATTGCAATATGGTTATTCATCTAAGTTAGAGAACAATTGTTGTTCTGTTTACATGAATAAAAACCTTCTATGGTCATACACACCAACGAAAATGGTTTGTTGGATCTCGATCGTAGTGATACACATATTCATAATATTGAAGCCAAAAGATGCAAAGTTAATAATGATAGTGCAACTTATTTGTGGCACTGCCGTTTAGGTCATATTGGTGTAAAGCGCATGAAGAAACTCCATACTGATGGGATTTTGGAATCACTTGATTATGAATCACTTGATGCTTGCGAACCGTGCCTCATGGGCAAGATGACTAAAACGCCGTTCTCCGGAACTATGGAGAGAGCAACAGATTTGTTGGAAATCATACATACAGATGTATGTGGTCCGATGAATATTGAGGCTCGTAGCAGGTATCATTATTTTCTGACCTTCACAGATGATTTGAGCAGATATGGGTATATCTCCTTAATGAAACAGAAGTCTGAAACATTTGAAAAGTTCATATAATTTCAGAGTGAAGCGGAAAATCATCGTAACAAGAAAATAAAGTTTCTACGATCTGATCGTGGAGAAGAGTATTTGAGTTACGAGTTTGGCCTTCAGTTAAAACAATGTGAAATAGTTTCGCTACTCACGCCACCTGGAACACCATAGCATAATGGTGTGTCCGAACGTCATAACCGTACTTTATTGGATATAGTGCAATCTATGATGTCTCTTACCAATTTACCACTATCGTTTTGGGGTTATGCATTAGAGACAACTGCATTCACGTTAAATAGGGCACCATCAAAATCCGTTGAGACGACGCCTTATGAAATGAGGTTTAGCAAGAAACCAAAGTTGTCATTTCTTAAAGTTTGGGGTTGCGATGCTTATGTGAAAAAGTTTCATCCTGATAAGCTCAAACCCAAATCGGAGAAATGTGTCTTCATAGGATACCCAAAGGAGACAGTTGGGTACACCTTCTATCACAGATCCGAAGGCAAGACATTCGTTGCTAAGAATGGATCCTTTCTAGAGAAGGAGTTTCTCTCGAAAGAAGTGAGTGGGAGGAAAGTAAAACTTGATGAGGTAAATGTACCTGCTCCCTTATTGGAAAGTAGTTCATCACAGAAATCTGTTCCTGTGACTTCTACACCAATTAGTGAGGAAGTTAATGATGATGATCATGTAACTTCAGATCAAGTTACTACCAAACCTCGTAGGTAAACCTCGTAAGATCCGCACCAGAGTGGTACGGTAATCCTGTTCTGGAGGTTATGTTACTAGACCATGACGAACCTACGAACTATGAAGAAGCGATGGTGAGCCCAGATTCCACGAAATGGCTTGAGGCCATGAAATCTGAGATAAGATCCATATATGAGAACAAAGTGTGGACTTTGGTTGACTTGCCCGATGATCGGCAAGCCATAGAAAATAAATGGATCTTCAAGAGGAAGACGGACGCTGATAGTAGTCGGAAAAAGGTTTTTGACAAAGTTCAAGGTGTTGACTACGATGAGATTTTCTCACTCGCAGCGATGCTTAAGTCTGTCCGAACCATGTTAGCAATTGTCGCATTTTATGAAATCTGGCAAATGGATAAACAAAACTGCATTCCTTAATGGATTTATTAAAGAAGAGTTGTATATGATGCAACCAGAAGGTTTTGTCAATCCTAAAGGTGCTAACAAAATATGCAAGCTCCAGCGATCCATCTATGGACTGGTGCAAGCATCTCGGAGTTGGAATATACGCTTTGATAAGTTGATCAAAGGATATAGTTTTATACAGACTTGCGGTGAAGCCTGTATTTACAAGGAAGTGAGTGGGAGCACTACAGCATTTCTGATAAGTATATGTGAATGACATATTGTTGATCGGAAATAATGTAGAATTATTCTGCAAAGCATAAAGGAGTATTTGAAAGGAGTTTTTCAAAGAAAGACCTCGGTGAAGCTGCTTACATATTGAGCATCAAGATCTATAGAGATAGATCAAGACGCTTGATAAGTTTTTTTCAATGAGTACATACCTTAACAAGATTTTGAAGTGGTTCAAAATGGAACAGTCAAAGAAAGAGTTTCTTGCCTGTGTTACAAGGTGTGAAATTGAGTAAGACTCAAAACTCGAACACGGCAGAAGATAGAAAAAGAATGAAAGTCATTCCCTATGCCTCGGCCATAGGTTCTATAAAGTATGCCATGCCGTGTACCAGATCTATTGTATACCCTACACTAATTTTGGCAAGGGAGTACAATAGTGATCTAGGAGTAGATCACTGGACAGCGGTCAAAATTATCCTTACTGGAATAAGGATATGTTTGTCGATTATGGAAGTGACAAAAGGCTCGTCGTAAAAGGTTACGTCGATGCAAGTTTTGACACTAAATCTAGATGACTCTAAATCTCGGTCTAGATACATATTGAAAGTGGGAGCAATTAGCTAGAGTAGCTCCGTACAGAGCATTGTAGACATAGAAATTTGCAAAATACTTACGGATCTGAATGTGACAGACCCGTTGACTAAAATTATCTCACAAGCAAAACATGATCACACCTTAGTACTCTTTGGGTGTTAATCACATAGCGATGTGAACTAGATTACTGACTCTAGTAAACCCTTTGGGTGTTGATCAGATGACGATGTGAACTATGGGTGTTAATCACATGGTGATGTGAACTATTGATGTTAAATCACATGGCGATGTGAACTAGATTATTGACTCTAGTGCAAGTGGGAGACTGAAGGAAATATGCCCTAGAGGCAATAATAAAGTTATTATTTATTTCCTTATATCATGATAAATGTTTATTATTCATGCTAGAATTGTATTAACCGGAAACATAATACATGTGTGAATACATAGACAAACAGAGTGTCACTAGTATGCCTCTACTTGACTAGCTCATTAATCAAAGATGGTTATGTTTCCTAGCCATAGACATAAGTTGTCATTTGATTAACGAGATCACCTCATTAGGAGAATGACGTGATTGACTTGACCCATTCCGTTAGCTTAGCACCCGATCGTTTAGTATGTTGCTATTGCTTTCTTCATGACTTATACATGTTCCTATGACTATGAGATTATGCAACTCCCGTTTACCGGAGGAACACTTTGTGTGCTACCAAACGTCACAACGTAAATGGGTGATTATAAAGGTGCTCTACAGGTGTCTCCAAAGGTACTTGTTGGGTTGGCGTATTTCGAGATTAGGATTTGTCACTCCGATTGTCGGAGAGGTATCTCTGGGCCCACTCGGTAATGCACATCACTATAAGCCTTGCAAGCATTGTGACTAATAAGTTAGTTGTAGGATGATGTGTTACGGAACGAGTAAAGAGACTTGCCGGTAACGAGATTGAACTAGGTATCGAGATACCGACGATCAAATCTCGGGCAAGTAACATACCGGTGACAAAGGGAACAACGTATGTTGTTATGCGGTCTGACCGATAAAGATCTTCGTAGAATATGTGGGAGGCAATATGGGCATCCAGGTCCCGCTATTGGTTATTGATCGGAGACGTGTCTCGGTCATATCTACATAGTTCTCGAACCCGTAGGGTCCGCACGCTTAACGTTACGATGACAGTTTTATTGAGTTTTGATGTACCGAAGGAGTTCGGAGTCCCGGATGAGATCGGGGACATGACGAGGAGTCTCGAAATGGTCGAGACGTAAAGATCGTTATATTGGACGACTATATTAGGACTTCGGAAAGGTTCCGAGTGATTCGGGTATTTTTCGGAGTACCGGAGAGTTACGGGAATACGTATTGGGCCTTATTGGGCCATACGGGAAAGAAGAAAAAGGGCCTCAAGGGTGGCCGCACCCCTCCCCTTGGTCTGGTCCGAATTGGACTAGGGAAGGGGGGCGCCCCCTTCCTTCCTTCTCTTTTTCCCTTCCTCTTTTCCTATTCCATATGGGAGGTGGAATCCTACTAGGACTAGGGAGTCCTAGTAGGACTCCACACTTGGTGCGCCCCCTCCTAGGGCCGACCTCCTCCTCCCTTGCTCCTTTATATACGGGGGCAAGGGGGCACCCCAGAGACACAACAATTGATCCTTGAGATCTCTTAGTCGTGTGCGATGCCCCCCTCCACCATATTACACCTCGATAATACCGTTGCGGAGCTTAGGCGAAGCCCTGCGTCGGTGGAACATCATCATCGTCACCACGCCGTCGTGCTGACGAAACTCTCCCTCAACACTCGGCTGGATCGGAGTTCGAGGGACGTCATCGAGCTGAACGTGTGTAGAACTCGGAGGTGCCGTACGTTCGGTACTTGATCGGTTGGATCATGAAGACGTACGACTACATCAACCGCGTTGTGATAACGCTTCCGCTGTCGGTCTACGAGGGTACGTGGACAACACTCTCCCCTCTCGTTGCTATGTATCACCATGATCTTGCGTGTGCGTACGAATTTTTTTGAAATTACTACGTTCCCCAACAATGAAGATGCTCTCCCCCTCTCATAGCTATGTATCTCCATGGATAGATCTTGCGTGTGCGTAGATTTTTTTGTTTCCCATGCAACGTTCCCCAACAGTGGTACCAGAGCCAGGTCTATGCGTAGATGATATGCATGAGTAGAACACAAAGGAGTTGTGGGTAGTGATGGTCGTACTGCTTACCACCAACGTCTTATTTTGATTCAGCGACATTGTGGGATGAAGCGGCCCGGACCAACCTTACATGTCCACGTACATGAGACCAGTTCCACGGACTGACATGCAACTTGTTTTGCATAAAGGTGGCTGGCGGGTGTCTGTTTCTCCTACTTTAGTTGAATCAATTTGACTACGGCCGATCCTTGAAGAAGGTTAAAACAACAAACTTGATAATCACCGTTGTGGTTTTTTTGCGTAGTTAAGAATGGTTCTTGCTAGAAGCCCATAGCATCCACGTAAAACTTGCAACAACAAAGTAGAGGACATATAAATTGTTTTTGCAGGGCATGTTGTGATGTGATATGGTCAAGACGTGATGTGATATACGTTATTGTATGAGATGATCATGTTTTGTAATATCAACAACCGACAGGAGCCTTAGGGTTGTCTCTTAATTATTGTATAAAGTGCAAGTGCCATGTAATTGCTTTACTTTATCGCTATGCATTAGCAATAGTTGTAGAAGCAATTGTTGGCGAGACGACCCCGTCGCAACGATGGAGATCAAGGTTTCGAGCCGGTGATGATGGAGATCAAGAAGATGCTTTGGAGATGGAGATCAAAAGCACAAGATGATGATGGCCATATCATGTCACATATTTTTGATTGCATGTGATGTTTATCCTTTATGCATGTTATTTTTGTTAGAACGCCAGTAGCATTATAAGATGATCCCTTAACTAAATTTCAAGATATAAGTGTTCTCCCCGAGTATGCACTGTTGCCAAAGTCTGTCGTATCGAAGCACCTCGTGCTGATCGGGTGTGTAAGACTCTACGTTCACATACAACAGGTGTAAGACAGTTTTGCACATGCATAATACTTGGGTTAAAGTTGACGAGACTAGCATGTACAGACATGGTCTCAGAACACTGGAGACAGAAAGGTCGAACGTGAGTTATATAGTAGATATGATCAACATAGAGATGTTCACCATCGATGACTACCCCATCTCACGTGATGATTGGACATGGGTTAGTTGATTTGGATCATGTATTACTTAGATAACTTGAGGGATGTTTATTTAAGTCGGAGTTCATTAGTAATTTGATTAATTGAACTTACTTTATCATGAACTTAGTCTTAATAGTTTTGCATATCTATGTTGTAGATCAACGGCCCGTGCTACCGTTCCCCTGAATTTTAATGCGTTCCTAGAGAAAGCTATGTTGAAAGATGATGGTAGCAACTACACGGTCTGGGTCCGTAACTTGAGGATTATCCTCATTGCTACACAGAAGAATTATGTCCTTGATGCACCGCTAGGTGACAGACCTGCCGCAGGAGCTACTACAGATGTTATGAACGTCTGGCAGACTCGATCTGAAGACTACTCGATAGTTCAGTGTGCCATGCTTTATGGCTTAGAACCGGGACTTCAAAGACGTTTTGAACAACAAGGAGCATGTGAGATGTTCCAAGAGCTGAAGTATATATTTTAAGCTAATACCTGGGTTGAGAGATATGAGGTCTCGAACAAGTTCTATAGCTGCAAGATGGAGGAGAATAGTTCTGTCAGTGAACACATACTCAAAATGTCTGGGTATCATAACCACTTGTCTCAGCTGGGAATTGATATTCCAGTTGAGAGTGTTATTGACAGAGTTCTTCAGTCACTGCCACCAAGCTACAAAGTCTTCGTGATGAACTATAATACCCAAGGGATGACGAAAATGATTCCCGAGCTCTTCGCAATGCTTAAGGCCGCGGAGGTAGAAATCAAGAAGGAGCATAAAGTGTTGATGGCTAACAAGACCACTAGTTTCAATAAAAAGGGCAAGGGAAAGAACGGGAACTTCAAGAAGAATGGCAAGCAAGTTGCCGCTCCCGTGAAGAAGACCCAAGCTGGACCCAAGCCTAAAACCGAGTGCTTCTATTGCAAAGGGAATGGTCACTGGAAGCGGAGCAGCCCTAAATACTTGGTGGATAAGAAGGATGGCAAAATGAACAAAGGTATATTTGATATACATGTTATTGATGTGTACCTTACTAATGCTCGTAGTAGCACCTAGATATTTGATGCTAGTTCAGTTGCTCATATTTGTAACTCGAAATAGGAGCTACAGTATAAACAAAGATTGTCTAAGGACGAGGTGACGATGCGCGTCGGGAATGGTTCCAAGGTCAATGTGATCGCCGTCGGCACGCTACCTCTACATCTACCTTCGGGATTAGTTTTAGACCTCAATAATTGTTATTTGGTGCCAGCGTTGAGCATGAAGGTTATATCTGGATCTTGTTTATTGCGAGAAGATTATTCGTTTAAATCGGAGAATAATATTGTTCTATTTATATGAGCAATATCTTTTATGGTCATGCACCCTTGATGAATGATTTATTCTTGTTGAATCTCAATCGTAGTGATACACATATTCATAATATTGATGCGAAAAGATGCAAAGTTGATAATGATAGTGCAACATACTTGTGGCACTTCCGTTTAGGTCATATTGGTGGAAAGCGCATGAAGAAACTCCATGCGGATGGACTTTTGGAATCACTTGATTATGAATCGTTTGATACTTGCGAACCATGCCTCATGGGCAAGATGACTAAAACTCCATTCTTTGGAACAATAGAGCGAGCTAATAACTTATTGGAAATACTACATACCGATGTATGCGGTCCGATGAGTGTTGAGGCACGCGGCGGGTATTGTGATTTTCTGACCTTCACAAATGATTTGAGTAGGTATGGATATATCTACTTGATGAAACACAAGTCCGAAACATTTGAAAAGTTCAAAGAATTTCATAGTGAAGTGGAGAATCATCGTAACAAGAAAATAAAGTTTCTACGATCTGATCGCGGAGGCGAATATTTGATTTACGAGTTTGGCCTTTATTTAAAACAATGTGGAATTGTTTCCCAACTCACGCCACCTGGAACACCATAGTGTAATGGTGTGTCTGAACGTCGTAACCGTACTTTATTATATAATGCTGCGTTCTATGATGTCTCTTACCGATTTACCACTATCATTTTAGGGTTATGCACTAGAGATAGCCGCATTCACATTAAATAGGGCACTGTCTAAATCTTTTGAAATGACACCGTATGAACTATGGTTTAGCAAGAAACCTAAGCTGTCATTTCTTAAAGTTTCGGGATGCGACATTTAATTATGTCGAAAGGCTTCAGCCTGATAAGCTCGAACCCAAATCGGAGAAGTGCGTCTTCATAGGATACCCCAAGGAAACTATTGGGTACACCTTCTACCTCATATCCGAAGGCAAGATCTTTGTTGCCAAGAATGGGTCCTTTCTAGAGAAGGAGTTTCTCGAAAGAAGTGAGTGGGGGGAAAGTAGAACTTGATGAGGTAATTGTACCTTCTCTCTAATTGGAAAGTAGCACATCAGAGAAACCGTTCCCGTGATGCCTACACTAACTAGAGAGGAAGCTAATGATGATGATCATGAAACATCGGATCAAGTTATTACCGGACCTCGTAGGTCGAGCAGAGCACGCTCCGCACCAAAGTGGTACAGTAATCCTGTCCTGGAAGTCATGTTATTGGACCATAGCGAACCTACGAACTATGAAGAAGCTATGATGAGCCTAGATTCTGATAAATGGCTTGAGGCCATGAAATCTGAGATAGGATCTATGTATGAGAACAAAGTATGGACTTTGGTGGACTTGGCTGATGATCGACAAGCCATTGAGAATAAATGGGTCTTCAAGAAGAAGACAAACAATGATGGTAATGTCACTATCTACAAAGCTCGACTTGTCGCGAAAGGTTTTCGACAAGTTCAAGGGGTTGACTACGATGAGACTTTCTCACCCGTAGCGATGCTTAAGTCTGTCCGAATAGTGTTAGCAATTGCCGCATTTTACAATTATGAAATCTGGCAAATGGACATCAAAACTGCATTCCTTAATGGATTTCTTAAAGAAGAGTTGTATATGATGCAACCAGAAGGTTTTGTCGATCCTAAAGGTGCTAACAAAGTGTGCAAGCTGCAGCGATCCATCTACGAACTGGTGCAAGCATCTCGGAGATGGAATATACGCTTTGATGAGGTGATCAAAGCATATGGGTTTATACAGACTTATGGCGAAGCCTGTATTTACAAGAAAGTGAGTGGGAGCTTTGTAGCATTTCTGATATTATATGTGGTTGACATATTATTGATTGGAAATGATATATAATTTGTGGATAGCATAAAAGGATACTTGAATAAGAATTTTTCAATGAAAGACCTCGGTTAAGCTGCTTATATATTGGGCATCAAGATCTATAGGGATAGATCAAGACGCTTAATAGGACTTTCATAAAGCACATACCTTGACAAAGTTTTGAAGAAGTTCAAAATGGATCAGTCAAAGAAAGCATTCTTGCCTGTGTTACATGGTGTGAAATTGAGTTAGAATCAGAGCCTGACCACGGCAGAAGATAGAGAGAAAATGAAAGTCATTCCCTATGCCTCAGCCATAGGTTCTATCATGTATGATATGCTGTGTACTAGACCTGATGTGTGCCTTGCCATAAGTTTGGCAGGGAGGTACCAAAGTAATCCAGGAGTGGATCACTGGACAACGGTCAAGAACATCCTAAAGTACCTGAAAAGGACCAAGGATATGTTTCTCGTTTATGGAGTTGACGAAGAGCTCGTCGTAAATGGTTACGTCAATGCTAGCTTCGAGACATATCCGGATGACTCTAAGTCTCAAACCAGATACATATTTATATTGACTGGTGGAGCTGTCAGTTGGTGCAGTTCCAAGCATAGCGTCGTTTCGGGATCTACGTATGAAGCGGAGTACATCACTGCTTTGGAAGCAATGTATGAAGGAGTCTGGATGAAGGAGTTCATATCTGATCTGGGTGTAATACCCAGTGCATCGGGCCCAATGAAAGTCTTTTGTGACAACACTGGAGCAATTCCCTTAGCGAAGTAATCCAAGTTTCACAAGAGAACCAAACACATCAAGAGACGCTTCAACCCCATTCGTGAAAAGTTCAAGGATGGAGACATAGAAATTTAAATACATATGGATCTAAATGTAGCAGACCCGTTAACTAAGCCTCTTTCGTGAGGAAAACATGATCAACACCAAGACTCCATGGGTGTTAGATTCATTACAATGTAATCTAGATTATTGACTCTAGTGCAAGTGGGAGACTGATGGAAATATGCCCTAGAGGCAATAATAAAGTTGTTATTATTATATTTCCTTATTCATGATAAAGGTTTATTATTCATGCTAGAATTGTATTGATTGGAAACTTAAATACATGTGTGGATACATAAACAAAATACCATGTCCCTAGTGAGCCTCTACTAGACTAGCTCGTTGATCAAAGATGGTTAAGGTTTCCTAACCATAAATATGTGTTGTCACTTCATAACGAGATCACATCATTAGGAGAATGATGTGATGGACAAGACCCATCCGTTAGCTTAGCATATGATCGTTCAGTTTATTGCTATTGCTTTCTTAATGTCAAATACATATTTCTTCGACTATGAGATCATGCAACTCCCGGATACCAGAGGAATACCTTGTGTGCTATCAAACGTCACAACGTAACTGGGTAATCATAAATATGCTCTGCAGGTATCTTCGAAGGTGCCTGTTGAGTTGGCATGGATCAAGATTAGGATTTGTCACTCCGAGTATCGGAGAGGTATCTCTGGGCCCTCTCGGTAATACAAATCACAAGAAGCTTACAAGCAAAGTGACTAAGGAGTTAGTTACGAGATGATGTATTACGGAACTAGTAACGAGACTTGCCGGTAACGAGATTGAACTAGGTATGAAGATACTGACGATCGAATCTCGGGCAAGTAACATACCGACAGACAAAGGGAACTACGTATGTTGTCATGAAGGTTTGACCGATAAAGATCTTCATAGAATATGTAGGAACCAATATGGGCATCTTGGTCCCGCTATTGGTTATTGACCAGAGAAGCATCTCGGTTATGTCTACATCATTCTCGAACCCGTAGGGTCCACACGCTTAACGTTCGTTGATGATATTGTATTATATGAGTTATGTATATTGGTGACCGAATGTTGTTTGGAGCCCCGGATGAGATCACAGACATGACGAGGAGCTCCGGGATAGTCCTGAGGTAAAGATTGATATATGGGATAATAGTGTTTGTCTTCCAGAGAGGTTCCGAAATTCATCGGGATTTTAGATGTTTCCCAAAATATTCGGGTACAAGAACACTTTATTTGGGCTAAGGGGTAAAGCCCACGAGGCTTTTGGTAAGCTCAAAAGGCAGTTTTGCGGAGGCTCTAGCATCTGGTCCTGGAGTCTGAGAAGGACTCTTGCCTTTCGGGCAAAACCGACTTTGAGGAGGCTTTTACTCCAAGTTTCGACCCCAGGTGAATGTGTAATCATGCCCTTACATCAGGTTTTGATGTTGATTACACTATACATGTAGGGGACTAACTATGTTCATTAAGTGAATCTTAGGTGTTAGTCCCGGGATGTCAAAGGTGTGTGGTTCATGAACATACGGAGTAGATTTTACTCAAGGAAGAATTATCAAAAAGATTGTATATTTGTTGATTCTTGAGTATAGGATCCCGCACTATTAAGAGGGGATCAGTAGGGTTAGTGAAGGACTTGCTCATGTCACAAAATTCCTAGATTCTAGTCTTAGGTACATACACAATATTCTGGTGCTTATATTCTGCCTCTGCTCCCAAGTCGGATGTCCGGACAGCACGCCGGATGTTCGGGCCGCACGCCGCATATCCGGCCCGCACGCCGGATGTCCGGCACCCAGCTATCCAGAGAACACTTTGGTGCTGCTATTTATTCCGGATGTTCGGCCAGTCCGGCGGGATGTCCGGGCTCTCCGTGTTCCCCGGATATCCAGGCTGCCCAAGCCGGTTGTCTGGCCTCAGCTATCCAGAGAGCGTATGGGCGCTGTGACTTCGCTGGATGTCTGGGTCTTCTAGCCATGCCGGATGTCCGGGCTTTGCCCCGGATGTCCGGCCCCTCAGTTTTATTCTCTGCCCTCTTTGTTCTCTACATGGTCATTACACCGTGCTGGATGTTCGGCCCCTGGCCCGGATGTGCGGCCTACCCCTGTCACGTACACTACAACGACCATATTTGCTCCAATACTATATATGAGAGGGTTGACCATTCACTTTGGGCTAACCCTAGAACACACACTACTGCAGGATGCTGCTAACGCGGCACTACAATCAGAGACCCTTCGACGAAGCTGTGTGCGATGCAATATCACAAACGGTGGTGTAAAAAAACTGTCAAAAAAGGTGCAAAACGTTTGCGATGGCCGATGCATCAAACATGGTTCAGATTTTTGTTGCGTGTGCGATGCAGGGCATACGGTTCAGTTCAATTAACTATTTGCGCTGAGGAGGAACAAAAGAAACGGGCAGCCAAATGAAGGTGTGTGTGATATACAACATATGGTTCACTCGGATGAACTGTTTGTGATTAGGCAACACAAAAAAACGGTCAGCCAGATTAAGGTGTGTGCGATATAGGGCATGCGGTTCACTCGGATGAACTGTTTGCTTTGAGCTTAGAGAACAGAAACGGTTCAATATAACAAGATGTGTGTGGTACACGGCAAACAGGCCTGTAATCAGAAATGTGTCTGAAGACTGATAATAACACAGACGATTGCTGCTAATAAGACGTGTGTGTTGTGGTCAAACGCTTGATGGTATACAGTTGTCAGCGATTGATGAAATCATCACCGACGGGTTCCCCAGTATGGTCCGTGTGCGATGTCATTGCACACAGAACAACAACATATGTACTTATAACTTATAAGGACTTGATTCCATAAACAAATTGAACATCCAATTACATATGTGGCTAGTACACACATGACCTTTACAAACACTAAAGTACGTTCCAAAATGCTTAGGAAACTCAAATAATGTATAAAAAGGCAAAACGAACCGTCAATTATTTCATATTTTTAGGACGATGCTACTATAGTTGCATGTTGCCTCTGTAAAATAAATCAAGGCGGGAAGAGACAACGTATGTCGTTTCGCACACATAGGTGACAAGGTCCCTCTCAGAACTATTAGCCTTTTTGAGAGAAGCTCTGGTTTGTAAGAAGTTTGTACCAAAACTTGTCCCAAATTGGACTAATTTTTTACCATAGCATGTTGGTGCTATGACATAACACCATGCCAAGTTTCATGATTTTGAGGTGAGTTTTGGATTTACAATAATTTTAAAACCAGGTTTCTCAATGTTTACTGTTGAGTCGGCACCGCCCTGGATAGGCTTTTTCCTCGTGGGTCCCAAATGATAAATCCAAATTTGTCACTACCATGCAACTTTTATTATTAAGAATTACAACCCATTTGGTGTGCAAGCTAAAAATAAGTTTGTGGGTGCTGGTGGGCGCTAAGAACTTGCGGTTCTGTAATGAACAAAGATCTCAAGGGTCCCGCGAGGGTGATGTTCTTTCCCTATGTTGTGAATGCTTATAATATTTATGTCTTAATTAAAGAAATGGCAAGCCATTGGCCCAATATGAAAGAAAATATGGGTCAAAGCCGAGTTGAAAAGGGCAAGAATATCTAACTCCAGCTAACAAACAGTACAAAAGCACGAGGATTAATTGCTCATCAGGTTTAGACAAAATCCAGATTGAACAGGACAATGACATCTAACTCAACCAAAGTTTTCGGCAGTCACAATCAAATGGATCGGTCTTATCCATAAAATCAAGATCTCGACTCAGAAATTCTACTGGTCCATGATGACAAGCTGTTGTAAATAGAAGCCGAGAATGATCAGAAGCCCTTAGGTCCACCTGAAACTTCTTTTTATGCTGCTCAACACTTGCAGCCGTAAGAAATTTGTTGTCGAAAAACTTAATCCTCACGGACAATAGTGCCCTCGCATTCAACATGAAGAATGTGACAAAGCTAGTGTTTTCATTGTTGGATGTATATCCTTCCAGCGTTACCGTCTTCAAACGAATGTGATGAGATCTGAGAAAATCCTGGTGGTTCTTGAACCATCGATTGGTTATACCTTCTCTTCCATGTGTTAGTGCCTAAATAGAGATGAAGATTGAAAACAGTTAATGTCTATAAAATATTATGTTGAAAGAGTGATAGCTGAACGATTAATTATAGTACATTATATATTGGCTTTCAATGTGCGTGAAATCATCACCTTTATATACAAATTCTCCAGACATGGAAAGCATTGCAGCAAGCCAATAATCATGTCCAGATCAAAACACCACATACTGATATGTAAGGTCTTGACAGAATCCACTACCACTGATATGATGGACAAGCTCTTCATTGAGCATAGAACATAATATTAGTACCAAAAGTGTACTCCAAGATGATACTTAACTTATGCGCACAAATGAAAAAAGTAGATTACAAAAGTTTACGTGCACAATACACAATACCTCAATAGGTGTGGAGCAAAACACCATCTTGAACCATCTAAAATGATCACGAATTGCACCCAAGATCTCCAGTTTAGGCGCAGAGACTACAGTTATTTGTGAAGGTACTATAACAGAATCAAGGAGCAACCTTTGAAGTGAAGGGGCATCTTCGATGATGAGATCATGCCCAAAAAAACAAATTCCCATGCTTACAAGGTGGGGAAACTTTATTTTGAGACAACCGATACGAATTTCCATTCCAAAAACAAGCAGCAAGCGCTCCAGGGCAGGGCAGCTGGAGTGGGTGATGCTGTGCAGTGCGGCCTCTGACAGGTCAACCACCACAAGCACAAGTTTTTTTAGCAGTGGGAGTCGAAGCATTTGTACCAGATTGTCTGCTAGATTGCACCGGGCGAAGGTGGCGGTGTGGAGAGAGGAGAAAACCACGAGATGGACATCGGTGGTGAGGGCACAGATACATCGGTTCGTGGTATGTTACATACATAATCATGGTAGAACTCAAGCTGCTGGAGTTTATCGAATTGATGGGATGTCAGCCAGGCGGGCACCATGCAGGATATGTCCAGCATGTAGCATGATGGGATGCAGATGTATTGAACGGAGCCCTCGTGGGAGGAGATGATGGCTCCTAGGATTTCGGAATCATCATCGACAGATAGCTGATGACAGTCGAGATTAAGAGGCACGATGCGCCACCGAGATGTGAGGACTTGTGTGCGGCAGCCATCCTTGGTGGAGAGAAGGGAGATGATCTCCCCAAGGATGCCGTCCAGGAGATCGCTGATGCGGTCCGCCGGAGATTCTACTGGTTCCTTAGGTCCAGGGGGGCCGCTTCTGGCCGCACAGCCGGGTCCAAGATCTACATCCGGCGGCGGCGCTGGCCAGAGCCTCATCTATGTACATACCAATCTGAAAGAAAAAAATGGCATAACATGTAGGACATTCGAAATCAGTTCTCAAGATCAGGAAGAAAAAAGGCACAAACATATATGTAGGACATTCAAAATCAATTCTCAAGATCCGGCCATGAATTATTGGCACGCAAGCTAACCCTGGTCGGGTTGTTAGCAAAAATCATTTGTACAGAACAAACAATTATTCACTAACTCTATACAGATAACATTCAAACAATCAATACACTACGTGCATCTAGCGAATCTTAATTACTCTGATTTCATGGACTGAGAGAACATAACCGTAGGACTTGTATTCCAGAAAAATTATAGAGGGGCGGGGGAGGGGGGGCTTAACCGAAGAAAACACATGATATGTTTGCCACACAAATAGGTATATAGATGACTAACCGGTTTTCCGTCGGAGTTGCAGTCATTGCCGGAGGTGCTATTGACCTCTGTCTTCGGCTGGGGGGGGCACGATGGCGCCGATGAAGTCAAGGTCATGCTGCTGCCCGCGCGAGACCTCGTCGGCGGCGACGGCAACCTCTGTGCCCAGATTCACGCGTTGCGCGGGTGCTTCACCAGCCCCGATGTCGCCACTCCCTCCGATGGTGCGCTTTGGCCGCATCCTCATACACTCCAGAGTCCAAACGTCGGTGACCACTGTGGACCGGGGGTACGGCCGCCTATTATGGCCGGCGGCTCAGGCGCGCAATTAATACGGACCAGTGGGAGCGAGGTAGGCTGCGGTCAAAAGCTGTCTCGCCTCCCGGTGAGCGTGCGCGGCGGACTTCTGCCATTCCTACCATCATTTCACACAGCTACTTGCACGCCTCCCCGTATATATGCACACCTGCATGCACACCTCCTGGTATGCCTACGCAGCAGACTGCTCGCATGCGTCCCGTCAACTCACGTCTGCTCGCACGTCACACGGGGCGTGTGGCAGCACGTATATTTTTTGGTTTATTTTCTGCCGCTTTACTGCTTAACTGAAGCATGTCACGGTCTAACGCACACGGTTCGAATAAATAATCTGTATGAGATATTGGTTGCCAATTCTTAATAATCTCCCGTTTGTAAGAAGATTATATCAAAACAGGTTTCGTTGATGAAAAAAAACAATATCACAGTCTACTGGTGTCCATATATGACACCACGATAAGTTTCATGAATTTCAACTAAGATTTGGATTTACTGAATTTTAAAAATATATATTCTCAATATTTTGAAATCTCTTGCATAGGGAAACATGCACCCAGGGACACATATGATTTTGCAACCCATTTTGGTGCACATGTAGCTCAAATTTGATTTTTGCACATTAAATCCCTAGGAAATCTATCAATGTATAAAAATGGTCGAATGATGTCTATTTTTTTAAATTAACACGACACTCTGCCTTTTATCACATGCATGTTCACTGCAGAAAAAGTTTGACATGCCTCACAGTGGCTGTGGTGGTGCGGGATCTGTGTGTTTGTCTGTGTGGGGGGTGGGGGGGGAGGGGTCCGGTAGTACACTATGAGTCGTGAACCTCCGTGTGGGATTATTGATCATTTTGTGAGTCATATATGCCACATCAAAGTCATGAATTGGTTATTTAAAGAATTACACAACCCTTTCATACATAATGTTCGGGCCGCATGCGTGCCTTGGTGGTCCTCTCGAATACTCTTCCTCGTGCGGTTACCAGCGACGTGCCCATTCATTAGCCCGCAAAGGTTTTTAGTTTCCACCGACAACGAGAGGCATTAATTTGACTAAAAGGTGGATTCATCTTGGCATGTGTGTGGTGTGTATCATGGTGGGATTCCATATCAAAGTTCGAGCACGTGCGTACACACTCCCGCCGGCTTGAAGTGAGGGG
Source organism: Triticum aestivum (assembly GCF_018294505.1). Lineage (NCBI taxonomy): Eukaryota > Viridiplantae > Streptophyta > Magnoliopsida > Poales > Poaceae > Triticum > Triticum aestivum. The sequence continues at coordinate 172,251,568 of NC_057805.1, read as the reverse complement.
GCTACACGCATCATGGTGTAGGGCGTTTCTGGTTTGCGAAGCATGTGCCACGTCAAAGTTGTGCATTGGGTATTCAAACATCACATAACACATGGGCGCATGCACGTGGTGGTTTTGTCCTATGACATCACTCGCGTGTGCCTCTCTCTATGGACCCACGAGGCCATCGTGGACCAGTTGAACATACAACGAGAGATAGGCTAATTTGACAAACAAGGATGGTTCTTTTTTGGTTTGTGTTACGTATATGCACGGTATAGGAGTATGTACATGTCAAAGAGGGGGCAACATGAATACTCTATATATATGCGTGTCATAACCTTGCTCCATGTGGGGACTTCTCGGTTCCCGAGGCAGGTTCCACCTCAAAGTTGCACATTATATTGGTATTCAAACATCACGCAATACCATGCAGGCGGTGGTTGCCCTATATATTGGAACTCACTCGCGTGTGGCGCTTCCATCCGTGGGCATGCGTGGTTGTCCTCCATCACTTTGACCCAATGAGAGAGAGGTTAATTTGATCATCAAGGAATGATTCTTTTTTGGTTTGTGCTATACAATAGAAGTACATATATACCACGCGTCGAATGGGGGCGTACATATAGCACATGCCACGCGTCATGAACCTCGCGCTCTCTGCGGGTACTTTTTGGTTTCCTATATACGTGGTGCCACAGCAAAATTGTGCATTGCGTATTCAAACATCACACAAACAGCTCTTTGGTCCATCACTTTCACCGACAGCGCGAGAGAGGTTAACTAATTTGACTTAGGAGGGGATTAATTTTTTGTTTTGTCTTGATATAGATCATGATGTGAGATTACATATATATAATAGCGCATCTGTACACATGAATCCATCCCGCTGGATCGAAGGGGGGGACCACATGGCACGTCATGAACGACCTCTTGCTCTGTGTGGGGACCTCTGCGATTTTCAACGCATGCACCACATCAATGTTGTGCATTGGGTCGGGTATTCAACACATATGCATGCACTCCATCAATATGTTCGGGACACACGCATGCAATAATGGTTGTCTTTGGACACACTCTCACTCGCTTTGTTATGGGCGGCAAGCCTATATATATTCATGGGCCCGCGTGGACGTCCATCATTTCGACCAACGACGAGAAATGTTACCAGAGTGGATATATTCTTCTTCTTTGCTTCGAGTTACCGTATAGTAGGTCGACCCATTCCAAGCCTAATTAAGTTTGAGCGCATGGTACGCGTCGTGAACCCTCGCTCAGTGTGGGGATTTTACGGTTCCAAAGCATTGTGCCAAATCAAATTTGCGCATTGGGTATTCAAATACCACACACACCACATATACATACTTGGGCCACATGCACATAGTGGGTTTGTCTTCATACAATACTCCCTCGCGAGGTTATCGGCGACAAGCTAGCCCATTTTGCGGGGCTGTGTAGACGTCCATCACTTTGACCAACAACGAGCGGGGAGAGGTTGTACGACCAAGTTGGATTCTGCTTGGTCCGTGTTATAGTACGTCTTGGTGAGATGCCCTCCCCCCAACGTGTGTGTGTGTGTGGGGGGGGGGGGCTACTTCACGCTACCTGCAACCTCTGTGGGGTCGGGGAAGCCTAGTTAATTTGCGAGGCACACGTGACACATCAGAGGTTATGAATGGTAGTTAAATATCACACACCACACCATTTTCATACATATAGTAGGGCCACCCGCATGTGGTTTGACCCTTCTCGCGCCACAAGCACACATTTGTGGGTCGACACACAGTCCACCTTTGTCGGGAAGCGAAAGGGGAAGTTTGACCTTATATATATATATATATATATATATATATATATATATATATATATATATATATATGATGGACTCTATAGGTTTTGTGTTACGCTAGGGTGAGATTTCAGACCTAGCTATTTGGGGGCATGCATTCGTAGCTAGGATTCCCTTACCGCCGACACGAAGTGGGGTCCGTAGGGGGGTGGCTGACTAGCAATACTGTGATTTTGTGTGACAGGTGCCACATCAAAGTTGTGCATTGGGTATTCGAACATCAAACCACCATTTTCATACATATATTTGGTCCACATGCAAGTGTGTTCTTGTTCTGACCCTCTCCCGCGTTATTCTTTTTTGCCAAATTTATAAACAACACACGAGTTGGACATAGAAACCGTCTACGATTGGGTACGCAACAGACACGGTTCGGCCAGACTACCCGTGTGCCACGCCCGTGCCCTGCAGTCCCTGACATCAGCATAGTAGATTGGGATCCATGAGGCTTGCCTCCCGGTCCTGAAAATATCTACTGCCTCGTAATCTCGAAAATATCTACCGCTGGAAGGTTTTAATGTTTGATAGCACACAATTAGTATGTGCGGACCGTGTGCGATGTCTGTTACTCCCGCTCTGATTCAGTCCCTTGATTCAAATTTTCAGTAGCACCGGGCCCCGACATTTTACTCCCGCCTCTGCATCCCTCGCAATCTCAAAAATATCTGCTCGCCCTTGATCCAAATTTTTAGTAGCCCCGCCTTGTTACTCCCGCCTAGTAAAATTTTCAGTTGCCGCGGTCTTTCTTCAAACACCACCTTGCCCCCCTCCACACACACCACACACTCCCCAAACCTCCGCTCACACAGACACACACCACCCCTGAAACCATTGGTAGGTCGCCGCCATCACCGCCGCCTCCATCCTCAACCTCTGCCTGTGTGCCGGGGAGCTCGAGGAGCCAATGGCCAAAAAGTTGTTTATCGTGGCCTCTTCACCCGACGATGGCGAGGTGGCCGCCGAGGTGTCCCGTCGTCCTCCATGGGCTCTTTATCGATCCTCCATCGCCGGTCCCCCGATCCACCTGCCACCGCACCCCTACGTCGGTTCAAGAACTTCCCCATCCTCCCTCGGACCTGGCAGCTGACGAGGTCCTATCTCGGGATCCGGCAGCGACGGTGGGGGACGTGGGTCGCCGATATTACAGATCGAGAGACCCACACCTGCAGATGGCTCGGTAGCTTCCACACGTCCGAGCTCGCGGCCATGGAGTACGACCGCTGGCAGGTCCGCTACCACGGCGTGGCAGCTAGGCTCAATTTCCCCTTCGGCACATGTCCGGTCCACCTTGTTCCGCCGGAGCCAGGGTGGTGAGCTCGGCTATGGCGCGGGAGGACTGCGAGGCATGGGAGTGCCTCGAGACTGAGGTCGCCGCTGAGGCCTACATGCAAGAGCTCTGCCGGCAGCACCCGGAGCTCGTGGAGGCGGAGCAGGCAATATTTTCCGCGCGCAGAAGGCGGCGAGGACGGCAGCACGGAGGGCGTCGAGGTGGGTGGCGAGGACGAGGAGATCGACGTCAACGAGTGGAGGAGTGTCTTCCTCAACGACCCCGACGACAGCACCAGCCCGGACCCGGCTCGTGGCACACCGTACCTGACGAGGAAGGATTGGCTCAACCTCTACTTGACTTAAAGTTGTTTAGCTTAGTTTAAATTTATGTTTTATGTTCGGTTATGCAAAACTATCTATGTTTATGTTTGAATGCATGCAACTTTCGGTTGAAGCTGCTTTGAACTTGATCAAATTGAAGTTTACAATAATAAGTTTAGGGGGTCGACTAGAAATGGCCAAAAATTGCTGGAGTATATATATATATATATATATATATATATATATATATCCACTAAGGGTTTTAGTCCTTTAACTTTTAAAGGATCGGCTAGAGATAGCCTTATGCCTTATTTATTTCAGTTCTTCACAATGTGATGCTCTATATGTGCAACTATTTGCGGTGCAGTTCAATTTCATCAATAACAGTTTCAACAATACCACTATGAATTACGATATTTGGTTGCTGTTAAGGATATTGAAGTTAACATGCCTTTTCATTTTTTAACAATAACTAGTGTACTTTAGACCTGCACAATACCAGTTTGAATGACTATTTGCTTGTTTTTAAATGTTATGCCTGATGCAGTTAATACACCTTTCCACTTCTTGTTTTGCTTAACTAGCGTGCTTAAGCCTGCACACTAAAGCTATCATTTGTAGATTATGTTGTCTACCATGGATATATTTGGTTGATGTTTAGTCTGTTGTGCTTAACATGCCTTTATATGTACTCATACAGGACAATATTGAGAACAGTGTTGTTTTCCATCGAGGTTAGTTTCATCGCATTGCTTATATGTACTCACTGTTCAGGATCTCGGTAGCTGGTACCATATAGCCTTGGGACTGATAAGGGATTAATCGCTGAATCAGACATTTCACTGAATATATCTGCAACCCATTTATCTGTAGGTTAACTAGGGCCATATTTAATATATCTGAGGCTACATAGCAACATGCATTGTACTGAATGACTAAATATGCAATCCCAGGCTACATAGCAACAAGGAAGAGTGTTACCTTAATGTTCATCTTACCTTAATGTTTTGATGATGTCTAGATATACATGTAATAAAATCTTATATAATGGGATGTAGTGAGTGTTGTACTACATCATTTTTCAATTGTTGTTTAGCTTCTAATATTAACTTGGTGCTTTTAGGTAGACATGTCATTACCAAAGATCAACACTTCGACTCTTTCTACGTATGGGGCAATGAGATATTCATGAACCAGCATCAAATGAGGAAACCGATAAAGATTATTATTAAAATGAGTCAAAAGATGTCAATCAAACTATTTGTTTACACTTTATGCAAGACAGCAGTGAACTGCAGGATGGTAAGTAAGAACCTTGTAGCCTTATTTTTACATCCCGTAATGAGTTGTGCTAGATGACAATGTCTGAATCTTTTTTCCTTAGCAGTGGATCCTGAAGCAGTTTACTCAAGATTACCTCTCAAACTAGATGATTGGCGGCCGACCATCACAAGGGGTTGGACTAGAGTCGTGCGTGCCTTCTGCATCCAGGAGAGCACAATAGGGCCATTCCGCTTCACCTTGTTCAGCAAACAGAATGTTTGTCGCCTCTTTCTTTACCATCTATAATAGTACAAGTATAGAACCCTGGTTCATCATTCTTTATTTGGTGCTTATGTAATTCTTAAACATATGTTCCTGTGAATTGAATAATGCATTGGTTGTTTGAACCTGATGGATATAAATAAAGCTATAGCCTACTTTCAAGTTTAAATTAGGTACAATTTTAAATAGCAGTAATTAAATTAGGGCGAGATTACGGTGTGCAGGTCATTACGGCGCACATGGTTAATAAAGCACAACGTGTGTGATATACATCATAATCTGACACGGTTCACGGAGAGGAAACATGTCTAACAATGCACACAGTAGCCATTTGCAAAGCGTGTGTGATGTCAGACACTATCACATACGGTGCGGGAAAACTAAATGTGTGTGATTGTCTACCTATCGTACACGGTTTATAATGATGAACTGTTTGTGATGTGCTAGGCATCATAAACGTAGAGCCAGTTTGGTATGTGCCTGGAAAACTCCCGTGCCTAGAATCTTCCTAATTTTAGGTAAAACCACAAAACTCCGACTGCGATGGCAATGTGAGCACAAACGAGTAGCAAGGATGAAGCGTTTGGGATATTCGAGATATCGGAAACGGTTATATAAGGACAACTGTAGGAGCCAAGGCCCCCTATCTCCAACGGTTTCTGGGTCGTGTGGGAAGGACCCCTCTATCGCCCACACTCACTTGGTAACGGTTCCAAATGATGTCGCGGAAAGGGGTTAGAAACCGTTTGTATAGCACCGATGCGCACCAGTGACATTTCACACACTCTCTCTCTCTCACACACTCATACACCAAATCTTAGATCCCAAAGGGATTTGAGAGCATTTGTGAGAAGTTGTCCAAGCAAGTGATAGATCCACTCCTTCCCCTTTTTTGCACCAAAGAAATTCGTGATTTGAGCAAGTCTTGAGATTTTCCCCATCGTTCTTATTACTCTTGGAGGTTGGAGACTCCTAGGTGGTAAGAGTCTTTCGGAGAGGAATCGACCATTGTGATTACCCCCGGAAAGTTTGTGAGGGTTTGGAGACCACCCCAAGGTCTACCACTAGTGGTTGAGAAACGCCTTTGTGGTGTTGTCTCAAAGGGAGAATAGGGTGAGCCTTCGTGGCGTTGGTGTGCCTTCATGGTAACATCCACCTCTCTAACGGTGACGTAGCTTCCCTCCAAGGAAGTGAACATCGGCATACATCCTCGTCTCTCGGAGTTGCGGTTATTCCTAATCCTAACTTCCTACTTGTGGCTAGTTGTCTCTTAGTCTTTACTTATATCATATTGTGCTTGCTGACTCACTTACTTGTGTTACTTGCTTACCTTGCTTAGCTCTTAGCATCTTACTTGCAATTGTTGGGTTTACTTTCATATTCCACATTATTGTCTAAAATTGTGAAGTAACAATTAAAATATGTAATTGTACCTATTCACCCCCTCTAGGTCCATCTTGATCCTTTCAATTGGTACCAGAGCCTCGTGCTCTATTCTTGTGGCTTAACCGCCCTAGAGCAAGATGAACCCCGATGGGATTCCCCTTGTTGCGGATCCGAAGGATAAGGGCGCGGCTTCCACAGAAGCCAAGTCCTTTACTTCTGAGGATCTGGAACAGGCTCTTGGTAAGCAAAAGAAGGAGCATGATGCTTCTCTTGAGGCCTTGGTCAAAATGAGATTAGCCACATTAACCATGATGCTTGCACCACTTTTGGGTGGTGCGACCTCGAGGCCAATTGTGCCTACTCCTTCACTTGGCCAACAACCTCCTAGTAATGATCACTCCAGTGTTCCTTGGCTTTATGCAAGACCTTAGTTAGAGAAACCAAAGTATAACCCTCAAGGCAAACCTCCTTTACTTGATGACACAACCGATTTTGCCTTGTGGAGAGTTGCTATGCAGGATCATCTTTGATATGGAAATGATGAGATGTTGGATATCTTGGAGTATGGATACAAAGTTATTGACCTGAAGAATCTTACACCAAGAGAAATATATGACAAGAATCTCAATGGCACATCAACCATGTGCATAATGAGAGGTATGACTGACAAGCAAAGGAGACCATGCATACACCTCACAAGTGCCAAGGAATTATGGGATAGCATTTGTGAGAACCATGACCGGTACCTCCACTCTCTGGCTTGCTCAATATGAAATTGCCAAGGGTCAATTGTGAAACTTTTGTATGGAGAAAGGTGAATCCCCCAAGCAGCTCCTTGAGCGTCTCATGACTCTCACCGCTGACACCGAGTCTTGTGATTGTGACAAGACACAAGATGGATTCAACTTGACTAAGCGAGTTCTCCTGGACAAGTTGCTTCATGCTCTTGCTCCTTATCATTACCAAATGGTGTGGGACATAAGACAACACCATGGATTCAAGGAGATGACTCTGTATGACATCATATCCACTTTCCAACTATTTGAAGAGTCAAAGGCAAATGCTACAAAACATCTTGCCATGCATGGTACCTCAACATCAAAGATCAATCTTACATTGAAGGCCAAGCATGTATGTGAAGAAGAGCAAAGTGAAGAAGAAGATGTTGATGATGAAGATGGTGATGTGATTGACTAATGAGAGCCCTTCATATGAAGACATTGCCCTCTTTGTCAAGAATTTTAGCGCGGGAAAATTCAAGGGAAGATTCCAGAAGAAGAAAGTGAGAAAATGCTACAACTGTGAAGAAACCAACCACTTCTCCAATGATTTCCCTTATGAGAAGAGAGAAGATAAACCAAGGTTTCCCAAGACCTTTCCCAAGAAGAAGTTGCCAAATCCTTTGAACTCCAAGCTCGAGAAGAGAGATGGGAAAGCAATGGTTGCTCATGAAGAATCTGATCCCGATGATGTTAGTGGTGTTGCCGGAGTAGCTCAAGATTCTCAAAACACCTTGAGGCTAGTCAACAAGAGTGGTGATGTTGTCACCTACAACTATATGAAAGACTACAAGGGCAACGCCCACAAGTGCCTAATGGCAATGACCATGGTAGAATATGGAGAGGACCAAAACTCACCTGACAAGGTCAAGGTAACCCCATGGTCAAACCCTCCTCTTTTCACTCCTTCTATTCCTTGTGATGAGTATCTTGATGCGGAGGATAATTATGATGATGATAATGATGATATAGATGATCCTATGCTTGCTAAACTAAATAAGTTCATGTTCTCTCTCAAAGGAAAGAAGCTCACTATGTTTCGTATGCTTATGGAGATGGTGAGTAAGCACACCATCACCATTAAGGAACTCGAAATCTTCGTCACCGAGGAAAAGGAAAAATATGAAAGCCTTGAGCGGAAAGTCCAATATGAGGAAGCACGAAATGATGAACTATGCTTGAAAATTGGTGCAAACATTGATGTTCATGCTAAAGAACTTGCCTCCTTGAAAAGGCTAAGGACTCTTGCGAGGAGTTGATGATTGAGAAAATTAAGCTTGTGAAATCTCATGCTTCTCTCTCTAAGGATTGTGAGCTTCCATCCGCGTCCCTCAAGACTAAGGAAGATGAGATCACCCTTCTTACAAAGAGTTTTGAGACGCTCAAGCTTACTTATCTTGAAACCCTAGCCAAGGCTTACTCTTCTCCTATTATCAATGTTGATGCTTGTACTACTAACTCTAGTGGTGACCTAGCATCTATTCTTGAGGAAAACCGCTTTCTAAAGGCACAACTCGAGAGAGGACTCATGACATGTGCTCAAGGACAAAAGAACCTTAATGAGGTGTTGAGCCATGATACGTCCATTTTGCGTCATGATTTTATATTGATATTTATTGCATTATGGGCTGTTGTTACACATTATATCACAATACTTATGCCTTTTCTTTATTATTTTATAAGGTTTACATGTAGAGGGAGAATGCCGGCAGCTGGAATTTTGTACTAGAAAAGGAGCAAATATTAGAGACCTATTCTGGACAACTCCAAAAGTCCTGAAACTTCATGGAGAATATTTTTGGAATATATAAAAAATATTGGGCAAAGAAAGCACCAGAGGGGGGACACCAGCCAGCCACAAGGGTGGAGGGCGCGCCCTACCCCCTAGGTGCGCTCCCTGACCTTGTGGCCACCTCGTGTGCCCTCCGGACTCCGTTTTCTTGCACGATACTTCTTATGGTCGGTAAAAATTCATTATATAATCTCCCGAAGGTTTTGACCACCGTACCATGACAATGTCTCCTGTTTTTGTTTCGAGTTGTTTTCTGCCAGAGTTTTCAAGGTCAGGCATCATGTCGTTCCCCCCTCCAACAACACGGGCAACGATGCTTGGCTAATGAAGATAGAGATGAAGAGAGAAGAACCTAGGGAAATCAACGAGGGTGATAATATCAAGAAGGTTGCGGAAGATCAAGTTCCGGCAGCAGAAGAAGAAGACGTGCTTCAACCTTAATACAATCATCTTACCCCTACTAAAACTGAAGCTTTCAAGATCATTGAAATAGTTCGTGTGCAAAACAAGTATCTCGCTCGTGAGAATATTCGGTTGCAAGAGCATATTACCGCACTCAAGTTCATTATTCATAAATTGGAGCATCTTCTACGCTTGATGTGCGGCACTACTTCACTGATAACTCCATCATCATCCACTAAAAAAAAGACACATCCGTGACATCTTGGGCCGAACGAATTTTTTTCTGTCATGCCGGCCACTAATGGCGCACCAGACATATGGTGCGCCACTACTATATAGCAGTGGCGCACCATGTGCTCGTGCGCCATTAGTGTGAAAGACACTAATGGCGCACCAGACACACGTTGCGCCACTAGTAACAATTTTTTTTATTTTTCCAAACATACTAATGGCGCACCAGGGCACAGTGCGCCATTACTAGTTCTAACTAGTAATGGCGCACCAGCCTCATAGTGCGCCACTACTATATAAATATTTTTTTGCAAAACTACTAATGGCGCACCAGTGTATAGTGCGCCATTACTATTAAACTAGTAATGGCGCACTGTGCCCTCGTGCACTATTAGTGTATATTTTTTTTTGCGAAACTACTAATGGCGCACCACCAGCAGGTGCGCCATTAGTAACCAGGGTTACTAATGGCGCATTTGTAGGTGGTGCGCCATTAGTAACCTGGGACCAGCTAGATATTTTGGACAGCCACACCTACCCACTCACTTTCCCCACTTCATTCTCTCCACCTCCTCCTCCAAGCTTGTCTCGGCTTTCTCCTCCTCCTCACCTCATTTGCACCATAAATTCATCCAAATTAAGTGGTTAAATTACCTTTTTTTGATAGGTAAGTAAGGGGGAAGCTATCTTTATGTTGTTCTCCCTCCAACAACGTGCACATGCACTTTTTATGGCCTAGCTAGATCTATGTATGTTTGTGGTGTTGCATATATGTTTGTGTTTGCAGGTACCGGTATTTGAAATGCGATAGTTGCCAATATTTTGCCGGAATGTTGATTCATTTCCGTTTTGGCGAGAATTTTGGCACTATGCATTCTTTTTGGTCCTATTTTTAGGGAAAGTCATGCCAAAATTTTCTTGGTTCTAAAATATCGTTTTGCTCTACCCCGCAGGCGACCATGGTCCGCACGATGACCGAAGGCATCGTGAATAGGTTTTTGAGCTCCGCGAAGGCCGAGATGCTTCAAAAGAACGAGACGGAGATAAGATGTCCGTGTCGAAGATGCAAGCTGAAGAGCCTTATTGCGGACCCAGATTCCGGGAAGGTGCGGGACCACCTGCTCTTGCGTGGTTTCATGGATGGCTATCGGTGGCAAGGTGATGAAGATGACTATGAAGTCGTCCATGGGGGCCGGGCAAGAAATGAGGAAGGGCAGCAAGACAACCACCGTGGCTCGGGCGGGCGAGAAGACGAAGAATCTCCAGGACATGATCACGACGGTGATGCTGTACATAGTCATCATGTAGAAGATGCCGGACATGATGATGAGGAAAATGCCGGAGCATACGAAGGGCATGATCATGAAGATGAAGATGCCGGCGGAGCAAACGACGATGGACCATCGATGGGCTGGGTGCAGGACCCTTATATTCAAGAGCTGCTTCTCAAGCAGACGGATAACGCAAGAGCTGCCGCCCGAGAGAAAGCCAAGCTGGATCAACTAGAGATAGACGTGGTTAGTCCATTGTATGAAGGATGCAGGCCCGAGGATACCCGCCTGAAAGTAATGCTCATGGCTCTGGAGATGAAGGTAAAACACAAAATGACCGACACATGCTTCGACGAGAACATGTCATTCTGGCACGAACGTCTTCCCAAGGGGAACAAGTGCCCGACTAGTTTCGAGGAGGCGAAGAAAATCGTGTGTCCTCTGGATTTACCGCACGTGAAATACCATGTGTGCATGAACAATTGCATCATTTATCGGGACGAGAACGCGGAGTCTACCATATGTCCGGTGTGCGGCGTCACTCGATACAAGAAGAGGAAGAAAGATCCTCGAAAAGTGGTGTGGTACTTTCCGATCACTCCTCGTCTGCAGCGGTATTTCGCGGACCCTAAGGTAGCAAAGCTCCTGCGTTGGCACATCGATAGGGAGGAGAAGAAGCGAGAAGATGACGCAAATGATCCGGAGATATATAAAAAAGACAAGATGCTTAGTCACCCTAAGGATGGGAGCCAGTGGCAAGCGTTGAACTTCGAACACCCAGAATTTGGGAAGGATCCAAGGAACATCCTGCTGGGTGCGAGCACCGATGGAGTCAATCCGTTTGGCAGCCAGAGAAGCACACATAGCACCTGGCCTGTGTTTGTGTGGATGTACAACCTTCCTCCCTGGTTGTGCATGAAGAGGAAGTACATTCACATGAGTATGCTAATTGAAGGGCCGAAACAACCAGGGAACGACATCAATCTGTATCTGGGGCTGCTGAAAGAGGAGCTAGACACGCTGTGGAAAACGCCAGCCAATATGTGGGACGCCGCAGAGAAAGAATATTTCCCTATGAGAGCCGCACTGCTCACGATGGTGCATGACTATCTCGGTTACGGATATCTCGCGGGGCAGGTGGTCCACGGATTTTCTGGATGCGTCAGGTGCATGGATGACACAACGTATCGCCAGCTAGATAGAGATCCCGGGTCTTCGAAAACCGTCTTCATGGGACATCGAAGGTGGCTTCGCGACGATGACCTGTGGAGGAAACGCAAGGATCTGTTCGATGGTGAAACCGAACCCCGAAGACGCCCGCGTACGAGGAGCGGCGAGGAAATAGACGAGCTGTTGAAAAATTGGAAAGATTGCCCACTGCCGGGAAAGAAGCAAAAGGCGCCAGAGCCGGGAAAGAAGCGAAAGGCGCTAGAGACGCTGCTGAAGGTATGGAAAACGAGGTCTGTTTTCTGGGACTTGCCGTACTGGAAGATCCACCGTGTGCCTCACAGCCTTGATGTCATGCATATCACGAAGAACGTGTGCGAGAGTCTGCTTGGTACCCTGCTCAACATGCCAGAGAGGACCAAAGATGGGCCGAAAGCAAGGGCAGACTTGAAATCAATGGGCATCAGGGAGCAGCTTCACGCTAATGATGATGATGATGAGGCGAAGCAGGACACAGAAAGTAGTCGCAAAGGCAAAAAGGCCAAGAAGACCGGAAATGACTTCCCTCCCGCGTGCTTCACTCTAAGTCAGGAGGGGATCGATCAGTTTTTCACCTGCCTCGTAGGAGTAAAACTTCCTTACGGTTACACGGGGAAGATAAGCAGATACCTAGACTTAGCGAAGCGGAAGTTCAGCAGCATGAAGTCTCACGACTGTCACGTGCTGATGACGCATATACTTCTAGTTGCAATCCGTGGGATCATGGATGCGCACGTCCGTGAAACGCTATTTGGCCTATGCAACTTTTTCGACATCATCTCTCGGAAGTCGGTTGGCGTGAGGCAACTCAGAAGGCTACAGGAAGAGATCGTGGTGATAGTATGCAAGCTTGAGATGTACTTCCCGCCCGCATTCTTCAACGTTACGGTGCATCTGCTGGTCCATATCGTGGAGGATATCATCCAACTCGGGCCGACGTTCCTGCACAACATGATGCCGTTCGAAAGGATGAATGGTGTCATCAAAGGATACGTTCGCAACATGTCACGTCCAGAGGGAAGCATAGCCAGGGGCTTTCTGACCGAAGAGTGCATCTCCTACTACACGATTTATCTAGGCATTGAGAACCCCGTTGGTCTGCCCATCAATAGGCACCTCGGCAGGCTCGCTGGATGGGGTCACCGTGAGGGTCGCCGCGAAATGCATGTCGACTTCGAGGGTCGACTCGCCGACTTTGAAAGAGCAAACCTAGTCGCGCTACAACACATAGACGTGGTCGATCCTTGGGTGGTAGAGCACAAAACCTTTATTGGGAAGACGTACAATGACCGAGGCCAATAGAGGACGGACAGAGATATAATCAAAGAGCACAACTCATGTTTCACGCGTTGGTTCAAGCAGAAGCTTCTGTCGTACCCTTTACATGAGGATTCTTCCGTGGAAGAACAACTCATATTCGCCTTGTCATAGGGCGCCGAGCACAACTTGATGACGTATGAGGCGTACGATATCAACGGCTACACATTCTACACCGAGGACAAGAACATGAAGAGCGATGGTTATCAGAACTCAATCCTACACCGGTAACGACAAGGACAGATACTATGGAAGGATCGAGGAGATCTGGGAGCTGAGCTACGCTGGAGAGAAGGTCCCGATGTTCCATGTCAGATGGGCCAAGAGCGTCATAAAAGAAGACCGGTATTTCACCACCATGGTTATACCCGAAGCCAAATCCAACACCGCAGGCGCGAACGTCACCGCGAAAAACGAGCCATGGGTACTGGCTTCCCAAGTGGACCAATGCTTCTTCATTACCGACCCGTCAAAGCCCAGTCGTGTTGTCGTGAGGAGAGGCAAAAGGAAGATGATCAGAATGGATGGAGTCGCCAATGAGCAAGACTTCGACAAGTATGGCGACCCGAAGATAGAACATGACGACGACGATGAAGTATCAACATACACCACAAGAAGAAGCAGGACCACCCTACCTAAAGGACGTCCGTTCAAGAGAAGAACTCCATTTACGAAAAATAAGGGCAAGAAGATTGTGAACCGATAGCTAGCTAAGATCGATTGTATTTAAATTGTAGCCTTCATTTCTCGATTGTAATCGTAGTCTGAATTTGTTAATATTTTTTGAACTCATGAATATTTTTAAATTTCATGGGCACTTTTTGAATTCATGAATATTTTTTTGAAATTTTGATGATATTTTTTCATATTCATAAATGTTTTACCAATTCACAAATGAATGCAACTAAAAATCCAAAAAAAATATTGATGATATTTTTAAATAACAAATTTGATGATATCTTCAATTAAAAATAAAAAACAAATTTGATGATATTTTCAAAAAAAAAACAAATTTGATGATATCTTCTGTTCTAGTCCTCATGAAAATAATAAATTTGATAAAAAAACAAATTATTAGATGCAACAAAAAATAATGAAAAAAGGTTACTAATGGCGCACCAGAGGAGGGTGCACCATTGCTATCAGAAAAAAAGTTACTAATGGCGCACCAGAGGGGGGTGCGCCATTGCTATCAGAAAAAAAAGTTACTAATGGCGCACCCCTAGATGGTGCGCCATTACTAACCTTCCCCCTTGTGTGTGTTCTCCATCTCGCGTTCGTCCTTCTCTCCCAATCTCACATCTCTCCGACCCACTGCCCGACCCACTGCGCCGCCGCCCCTACTGCGCCGCCGCCCCTACTACGCCGCCGCCCGTAAGTCCCCCTCCTCCTCCGCCCGTCCTCCTCCGCCCGTAAGCCCCCCTCCCCCTGACTGACTCCCCTGGCCTCCGTGCGCAGTTCACCGTCCCGGATCTCCGACTGCATCGCCTCCCGCGGCGGCAACATCCACAGCGTCGACGTCTTCGTCCCCGACGACGCCCCCGCGTCCACCAGGAGAGGAGGCCCGAGCACCTCGCGACCTCCCCGCCGTTTATCCCCGCCTCCCCAAGCTCGCCGTCTCCGCTCCGGCCACCACCTCATCGTGGTCAGGTAATCTTCATTGCCCTCCTCCCTCTGCCTCTCTTCCTCCTCTCCTCCCTCCCGGCCATGCCCTCTTCTTCTCTCTTTTGCTAGGTTTAGGTCAAATCCCTCTCAAATTTAGGTCAAATTAGGTTCAAATCCCTCTGAAATTAGTATGTAAAGCTCACTATTCTGAAGTTCTGATCAGTTCAGTACCTTAGTAAGCAATAAACTTGGCAAGTTTTAGCAAGATTTAGCAACAAGATTTGACATGTGCAGGCTGTGCTACCTATACATTGTTGCCCTTTTTGTAACTGATGATTGTTAGATTGGGTTCCTACTTTGGTGCAGATTGGAACTAGAGATAATTTACCTCTTCTACCCATTTAGGACGAGCTTTCTTACCGGGTGAGGGTAGTTTGTCACTGAGGTGTAATTACAGAAGTAGTGGAGGGATGGATACTGTCTTTTATGTTTTGTTCTGGCATTGTTTAGTTTGTGGTGGTAGCTTAGCACAACCTAGGACCATTGATTTTGTTTCATCATGTTCATCATACATACTCAACCTCCTAATTTTGTTTCATCATGTTCATCATACATAGCAAACCTTTTAATTTTGCTGGGTGCGTGTTTTTATGGTCCATATAAGTTTCTTGTTTTATTTAGCTGAAGAGCGTGTTATAGTTTTTTTGAGGCAAACATAAATATTAATTTGCAGCATATGTACATTTGTTTGTTTATTTTGAATTTGAATGCTGCAGTGTTTTGTCTTTCTCTTGAGAAAATAAGCATCTGTTTGGGAGCTTGGCTAAGCGTCTTTTTATTTGGCCTCTTGGTCATGGGAAAAAATTAGCTCGCTGAGGTTCAACGCCAGTCTCTGTAGACTTGGTGATGGCGGATTTTGACAGCCAGACGCAGCAGCATATCAATCTGGATTTGTGTTGATTCTGAATTTGTGGAGAGAGGAGTGCATTCAGAGAAGAGAAGAGAATACAAACTTACATACTCTAGTATCTAGTTGGGGAGGGACAAATGGACAGGGCATCACTGTAGCTGTACTGCACAACAAACTATTAGTCTTAGGATTGACACTCCTCATATGAGATGAGAGGATTTTTTAAATGGCTTCTTGCAGTTTTGAAAATTCAGTTTATTCGGTTACTGAAAATTCAGTTAATTCAGTTAGGCACACAAATTTCAGAACTTTTGTGTGCCCTAGTACTTGGTGTTTGTAGAAAACCAGGAGTGTCAATGTGACTAGAATTCACTTGTTCTTATATGGGTGAAACTTCACTTGTTTTTAGGCTAGTGCAGGGTGTTGCTTTATTCTGTCATCATTTGTAACTATGTCACAAATAAATTGTTCCTTCTTCTGTATTTGACAAGTAATGACTGTTGATAAGCTGAGGCATGGATTAAGCTGTTTCTTTGCTGTAACATACTGTATATCACTCCACAATGAAATACAATACATATTGATGTGCTTTGTAAAACTTGTTCATGTACTGACTACTAATGCCTTGTGATGCTCTGAATTACTTGTGATGCCTCTGAATTACTTGTGATCCCATTGAGAAAGACTTGTAAAGATGACGATCATCTTTTACAGAAAACAATTTCTGTTAACACGTTTGTCGTGGAATTGTCACGGCAGATGTCCTTAGTGTCAGGACTTAGTCGCGAGGCCAACACATCTATGTGGTAGCTTGAGAGGGGTTGAACGGAATCGAGATATGCAACACAAGACAAGGATTTAGATAGCTTCGGGCCCCGGGAAACATCATCCGGTAACAACCCTACATGCTGTTTGAGGCTAGGTCTCATTATGATCACGGAAGAGTCGCCGGCTTGGCCGGCTCTTTGTGTCTAGCCCTAGAGATTGTTTCTTGTTTCCTGTCCCTCTTTGGGGTGCCCTGCCCCTCCTTATATAAGTTAGAGGGGCGGGTTACATGCGGAGTCCTAGTAGGACTAGGACTAGTCTATCTTTTCTTACAAGTTGAATACAAGCCCGGGTCTTGCTTCCTCGTAAAGGAAATATTCGTCATCCCTTTCTCCTTAAGCCAGCCCATCATAAACGTGAGCCGGCCTTCTGGGCCTTGGGCCTTGTCGTCCGTCTGATCCGCCTGCTGGGTCTCTAGTGAGCCGTCTGGTCCATGAGCTATTTGACCAATGAGCCGCCAGACCCATGAGTCCGGCCGGGTCATCGGTGAAATGCCATGTCCGGCCGGGTCATCGGTGAAATGCCAAGTCCAGCCGGGTCATACCACGTGGTATATCCCCGACATTAGCCCCCAGTTTAATTTGGATTTATCCATGTTAAACTGATCCTCTAAAATAAACACAAGAACAAACTTGATAGGTTGTGTTCCGGGTTAAATATTTTCCTAAACCGGCACCTGATCATCTTTAAGTCCTTGTCATTTCCTTGTTGATATGTATATGTCCATGATCTCATAGTAAATCTTCTTTAGAAGATATGTTTCAACTTTGTCAATGCAAAAAATCCAGATACTTCTTTTGAAAAGTCTGGGTCAACAGGCCAGCTTCAGAGTCAATTTGCTGACATTGGTCTCTTGTAGAGAAATATTGTGAAGAATAATCCACTTGAGTCGGCTTTCAAAGCGCCGGCTTAAGAAATATTGGTCTTAAAATACTCATCTGATATTCAGTCGGTTTAAAGATGTAGAACTTGCCGGTTTAATATTACCAAAATTGCCGGTTTGTAAATATTGATGGCACCGAGTCATAATTGTTGCCGACGCCGGTTTATGTAATTGATCCTCCTGATTTGCTCAAAACTGATAATTTGAAGATTTTTCTCTCTTATATCCATATTACCTGTAGCCCCCAAGTCTTGAGCAGAACAAAGCGATGGTTTAAGACTTGCTCCAATAAATGCTGCAACCTTGAAGAAATCCGGTTTATTCATCTCAATCATATAAACTGAATATTCCACACATGTAGCCCCCAAGTGCCGGGTTGTCATGCTTGCAGC
Organism: Triticum aestivum; assembly: GCF_018294505.1. Lineage (NCBI taxonomy): Eukaryota > Viridiplantae > Streptophyta > Magnoliopsida > Poales > Poaceae > Triticum > Triticum aestivum. The sequence goes on along the minus strand of NC_057805.1, from coordinate 172,233,606 downwards.
AACCTGGGACTTGTAATTGCTTTATGCTCATGAAAACTTCAACCAGTGTAGCCCCCAAGGGCCGGGTCATTATGCAATAATGAGCAGGGACTTTGTAGATATAACCATGTAAATTTGAATAGTAATGTGTAGCCCCCAAGGGCCGGCTTAGTAAGATAATACTGAGCTTGGACTTTGTATATAATTGATAATAACATCATATAATATAGTCTCCACCATGGGGCTTGAACCCATGTCCACAAGGTTAAGAGCTTTGTACTCCACCAACTAAATAGTGGATCCTTCAATATAATAGATTAAGACTTGTGTACCTTGAATTGTTGACAGGAGCAATTGGTAGCCCCCAAGGGCTGGCTCATTATAATGTGATGAGTCGGGTCTTCAATAAGTTGATCAAAAATGACTTTGCATTAGCCCCCAAGTGCCATGGTGCATGCTGGCAGTGACATGGGACTTGCATATTTGATGTAATATCAACTTTGAATAATGTAGCCCCCAAGTGTCGGATCGTAAGCCTCATCTGTTGATAAGTAAACCCGGAGTTTAAATACCCGGCGGCTCTTGGCCGATGACGATTTAATACGCCTCCATTGTAAACCAGAATTTTTATAACCCGGCGGCTTATAGCCTTTGAGAAAATCAAGAATTGATAACCCGTTTGAGACACCAATTTCAATCTTTGATGATAGGCTTGAACTTAATCATTTATGTAAGTCATAGCTCTGTAATCCTGCACAGAGTTTAAACAACATGTGCCCTGGCGACTTAACGTTAAAAGCCAGGGCGGGTAACCACCCAAATATAGTCTTATCCTGCACACAAGTAGATCACAAGATCCCTTGGCGGTTTACCGCAGGGCGGGTCATAATATCTCACATATAACCACTGTGATATTGAATTTGTACTGCCGGTTTACATGACCTGTGCAGTAAGGGTAATAACCCAATCCTTAGAAGCCAATGCTTCCACATAGATGATGATTGTCATAAGCTGGCGATTTATCATTGAAAATCAAGCCGGGTTAAATAACAACCACTCATATACAAAAAAGAGCTTCAAATAAAATCCAAAAATTGTTTGCAAAAAGAGACTTCAAAAATTTTGAGGCTTCTGATTTGCATACGATCAGAAAACCGTCCCAAAGGGGTTAAGCTAAGATTCGAATACGATCATATAGCCCCCAGTGGTTTTAGCGTTGCCGATCAAGAGGGTACCGACAGCTATGTTCTCTTTGGTTCGAATACGACCTATGTTTGAACAGGAAGCCCCCAAATGACCTTGAGAGTTGTTTAACGACGCTGATTCGAATACGATCCACGTCGGTTCCGAAAAGGGGTTGAGCTATGATTCGAATACGATCAAGAAGCCCCCTAGTGAGCTCGGCAGTGTGCCGATCAAGTGGGTACCGACAGCTATGTTCTCTTTGGTTCGAATACGACCTATGTTTGAACAGGAAGCCCCCTAGTGATCATGAGAATATTTAACGACTCTGATTCGAATACGATCAAGGTCACACCAAAAGGGTTAAGCTAAATTCGAATATGATCAGCTCCCAATGGTGATTAAAGCAGGGTACCTATGTTTAGGTTGTGCTTTGTAACAGACTCTTTTTGGTCCCTTTAATTTTTCTTGAGAACTCAAACTTTTGCGAGAGATAAATTATTTTTGAACCAGAAAAACCGGATATTGAAAGTTTCAAAGCTTTGTGATAATTTTTTTTACCTTGAACCGGATTTTAAACCGGATTTGAGAGCTTCAAAACTTTGTGGCAGATAAATTTCCCTTGAACCAGATTTGAAACCGGATATTTAAGAGCTTCAGTGCTTTGTGGGAGATGTCAAGTCTCTTGAGCCGGATCTAAACCGGAATTCTTCTTTTTAAGCCGGAAATTTTCTGACGGCCTTTAAAATTTTCACCAATATGGCGGTAGCCTCCGGGACCGGATTATTTTTCCCTCCAATGACCCGGAGTTCTTGAATGCATTGAAACCGACCAATGCTGCCGAGTCATATCATTGTAGCCCCCGAGTCTCAAGACGACTCGAGGAGTTGGCTTTGAGATTCTCTATATTGACCATAGCATAAGGTGTATATCATTGGTGTTGATAGCGCGATGTGAATCCAAAGAAAGTTGAGGTGACTACGGCGGGTTATAAATGGCCCCGTATGAGTCGTGTCAGCAACTCGGCCAATGGTTCCTTCCAACTGGATGTTTTGAAGTTAACCAAACATGTGTGCATGCCCATTGAGCCGTCCAGTGCCGACGGCGGCTGATAACACATGACAATTTTCCTCCAAGCTGTTGGAAGAAAACCGGGCTTCCCAAGTAGTGACTTGCTCATATTCAATAATCCGCTCATGCAGACAGATGCAGTCCTGGTGTGTCGATGTAGACCAGGCCGCAATAGACGGATGGAAAAGACGACCGCCGCATCAGAGGCAGCTCAAACAGATGAACCGGCTGCGGCGCTGTAAACCGGCGCGAGCGAGTCAACCATGTTTGTTTTGACGTAGTGAACAAATGTCCTGCATCAACAATAGTACAAACCAAGGCAAAGATAAACTGCTCTTTGACAAAAATACTATGTATTAAGAACAAACTTGGATGAATATCACCTGATTCGCCCGGGCAACAGATGAGGCGGCCACGGCATTGTAAACCGGCACGGACAGGTGAGTCGGACGTATGTTGATGTAGTGAACAATTGTCCTCGGGTGAGCCGGCCGCGGCATTGCAAGCCAGCGCGGACGGGCAAGCCAATCGCGGGTGCAGAAAGTCGCGTGAATAGGAGAGTCGGCCGCGGGGGTGGACGGATAAATTGTCCATGTGTTGTAAGGCGGCGCGGACGGGTGAACCGGCCACGACTCTGTAAGTTGGTGCGGCAGTCCGTTGATTAAGGACGACCACCTGTGCCGAATGATGTTGGCACGCCTCCATCTCCGTGGCGTAATACCACTTTGTAATGGATAATTCTCCTGGATATAAAATACAGCAGGGCAAAGTAATTCTGTTTGGATGAAATACTATGTGCTTAAAAATAAATAAGATAAGTAGCACCTGATTTGTCCAGACGACAGATGATCTTTAGCTGGCGGTTTACAGTGGCCCCCCTCTGCGCGGTCTACCATGGCGGAGATGCCAGCAAGGCCGGTAACTCGGCGCGGACGCTGCCGAGGAGGCCCCTGGGAAGGTGGCTCAGGAGCAGGAGGCGGCCGCAGCAGCGCGAGGTAGCGACGAGGCGGAGCCTCTCGGCCGCGGCGACTTACGGCGACAGAGGGAATCCAAGGTGCATCGGCGCGGGTTGCAGCCTATGCGGACAGAGCGGGGCGGCAGCCGACTAGGGAGCCCGTGAGGCGAGGCAGGGTGCCGGGCCGTCTCGGGACAGCGCAGGCACGGACGCAGTCCGACGACCACTTGCCACAGGAACGGATGGCGCGAGGCAGTGGATTGATGCGAGGTCCTCGTCCGAGTCGTTGTTGGATTTGCACCTCGTGCCTTCCAGATCGTGGCCACCCTTTTTTTTTCTGTAATTCCTGGTATTTTGACCTTTGACCACTTGCATATTAGCAATACTTAGTCCCACGTTGATTTGATGGATCGTCCTTATCTGCTGATGTGGGCGTGGAAGATCATGCGGCGGCTGCTCCCCTTTCTTTTAATCAGATCTTTCTTTCATAGCAAGTCCGTACTCTAGTATTAGCACACCACGTGATTGACCTGAACACAGCTTGAGATCAGGCTCAGCGTACCCCGGCCGGCTGGCTCGAAACTTCATCTGGCAAGCCTCATATACGATAGCAATCGGACTCGGCAACTGTACACATCGAAACTATAGCAGATTTTTCAGGCCTCGAGCTGGCAACCTGCGGCAGCACACGAAATTGATATGGCGGCTTGCGGTGGTGCCCAAGATGCAACTTCTGACTTCTCTTAATCGAAGATCTCGTGTCTGCCATTGCTGCGACCACTTCTCGATGATGTAGATCCTTAAAAAATGGTTCTTCTTATCCGAAAAAATTGCGAACTCCTCGATCCCTAAGAAGGATCCCTCCAAGAACTCAACACCACCGTGCGCGAGCCCCACGGTGGGCGCCAACTGTCGTGGAATTGTCACGGCAGATGTCCTTAGTGTCAGGACTTAGTCGCGAGGCCAACATATCTATGTGGTAGCTTGAGAGGGGTTGAACGGAATCGAGAGATGCAACAGAAGACAAGGATTTAGACAGCTTCGGGCCCCGGGAAACATCATCCGGTAACAACCCTACATGCTGTTTGAGGCTAGGTCTCATTATGATCACGGGAGAGTCGCCGGCTTGGTCAGCTCTTTGTGTCTAGCCCTAGAGATTGTTTCTTGTTTCCTGTCCCTCTTTGGGGTGCCCTGCCCCTCCTTATATAAGTTAGAGGGGCGGGTTACATGCGGAGTCCTAGTAGGACTAGGACTAGTCTATCTTTTCTTACAAGTTGAATACAAGCCCGGGTCTTGCTTCCTCGTAAAGGAAATATTCGTCATCCCTTTCTACTTAAGCCAGCCCATCATAAACGTGAGCCGGCCTTCTGGGCCTTGGGCCTTGTCGTCCGTCTGATCCGCCTGCCGGGTCTCTAGTGAGCCGTCTGGTCCATGAGCTGTTTGACCAATGAGCCGCCAGACCCATGAGTCCGGCCGGGTCATCGGTGAAATGCCAAGTCCGGCCGGGTCATCGGTGAAATGCCAAGTCCGGCCGGGTCATACCGCGTGGTATATCCCCGACAACGTTAGTAACTTTGCTAGTTTGCTGGGTTTTGTCTCCGACCATCGTGTCGTGATGATTTTGCAGGTACCCCGAGAGGCCCTTGAGTTTGCTGGAATGTTGATTAACTTCCGTTCCGGCAAATTCGGGTACTCCATATGTCCTATTTTCAGCAAAGGTCATGCTGAAATTTTCCGTGAATTTTAGCATGACTTTTCTAAAAATAGGACATATGGGGTACTTGTGACTGATGCATGGGCCGGGGTCTTAGTACTTAATTAAGTAGGATCAACTGCCCCTTTATTCTTGCTGCATTAAACCATAGGTGGCAATAGAGCCAAGTGATTAGGCCCAACTTAGAATTCTCCTTCCCAGCTTAGCTTTTAGGGTGCCTCGGTGTCGATGAGAACCTAAATGATGTACGCTTAGGCTTTTAGGGTGCCTCGGCGTCGACAAACCGTAAATGATAAAAGCTTAGCTTTTAGGATGCCTCGGTGTCGACAAACTCTAAATGATGAGACCATGATCTTGTTCCTTGACAATAACCAACTTTTTGACCAAACTTTTTTCCTATTTAGAGCGAAACATGGCCCACAACGATGAGGCCGGCGGTTCGGGCGGCAAGCAATTCTGGGAGCTGTCCCAGGAGCTGGAGGAAGAACCTCACTGCTATGAGGACGCCGCGGAAGACACCGATCCTGACTACACAACCCCTAGTGGTGTCGGGGATGACACCACTGATGGTGCCGCCGAGGATGCCACCATTGATGATGGCGGCGCATGCACAGATGGCAGCCAACCGAAGAGGCAACGGAAGGACCGGCGCCCGAGCGTGCTCGGCACCGTCAAGGAGGAATTTACTGAAGTGAACTCCGACGGGCATCCAATGGCGCCCAAACAAGTAGTCAAGGGGTACTCGGTTCAGCTCGGGTGCATTCTCCGGAGCACCGTCTCGATCAACACCGAGAACCTAAGGCATAAGGACCGAGGGAATTTGCGCAGCCTCCTCTTCACGAAGCTGCACGAACGATACAAGTTCCGTGCTGACTTTGCAAACACACGCCTCTCAGGGAATAAAGTGAACAGTGTCGCCCTCACGAGGATGAGCACGGCCCTGTCTACTTGGAGAAGCACGGTGAAGGCAATGATTGAAAAAGGTGATAGTTATGAGAAGATCAAGGCGAAATATCCTTTGATCAGCGAAGATGACTACAAGGAGTTCAAGATCAAATGCGAGAGCAGCGCAACCTCCGAATCAAGTCAGTGGGGGAAAGAAATGCGGCAGTTGAACTTATTGGTCCACCAACTCGGTCCCGACGGTTACAGAGTGGCGGAGCCTATATGGGACAAGGAGGACGCGGAGCGTGCCAAGCAAGGCCTACCGCCTCGCTTCGAGAAATTCCGTGACAAGCAGACCAGGAACTTTGTCAGGGCCCGGTACAAGGAGGACCCGGTAACAAAGGAGCTTACCACGAATCCGAAGACCAGGGTGCTTGAGCTTGTTCTGGTAAGGAATACACCCCCGCGTAATTAGCTCCATATGGTTGCATTCTAATTAATGAAGCCAAATTTCTAAATGGTTCACATTCCTTCCGCAGGAGGCTAAATGCAGTAGCGCGGGGTCGTCTCAGAGCTCCCCTTTTGACACCCCTTTAAATAGGGCGTTGAACGTAATGAAAAACAAGGAGAAGCTCAGTAAGCCGTCGTCAGCTGGTCGTGTGGCTGGCAAAGGCTTGTCCACAAAATGGTCGTCATACTATACCGCTGGTGGGCGAAAGGAGAAAAAGACCAGGTCGGAAAGCCAGTCGCGCGAGGTTCAAGAACTCAAGGCACAAGTGGCGCGGATTCCGAAGATTGTCCAAGAGCAAGTGCAACAACAACTGGGAACGACGCTCACCGCCATTGTGCCTACCTTGATTCAGGGGCTGACGACGTGGATTGCGGGCGGCTAACAGGGGCCTCCCCCGGTTCCCAGCTTCACGGCCAGCAACTCGCACAACGCGCAGACGGCGCCATTGGTGTCTCCGGCGGAGGCGGTATTCGTGTCTCCGGCGCCGGCACGGGCATTGGAGCTTAATGCACCCGGGTGTACGCCGGCCGACACCTCGCCAGCAAGTGGCCCCTCCGTCAGTTGCACGCCCGCCGTTGGCGGTGCCTCAACATTAACCGAGCTCGACGGCATCACGGTAACTAATCCTCTCGGCCGATGACTTCATCTCCTTGCCTTTGACTGGGCATCCCTGATGCCCTACATGTTTTCGCAGGGCGCCGCCGACGTTCCTTGCACTCTCCTGCACTTCGTGGGCGGCGAGTTGGTCGATGTCGCCAAGGGCAGAATCGTTCAACCGGGCAACCGCGTGTTCCACGGTAATCTGATGCCACCCACCTTGTATAGGGTTGAACTGGTTCGGGTGCTGCCAGGCTGCGACGAGTTGTTACCTCCGATTCGACCCGCTGGGGCCGATGAAGATGATGTGATGACCCTCAGCGCCTGCGTAAGCTGGCCCCTGCTTTGGCCGAAGAGCCAGATTCGTTTGGGGGCAGGGGACACCACCCCACAGACAAGACCGCCAGTCGTGCCAGCGCCAAGCCATGGCAAGAACGCCGCAACGCTACCGGACATGCCGGACATCCCTATGGCACAGGATCCGGACATGCATATGGCACAGGATCCGGACGACGACGACAATGATGACGGTACATTTTCCAACGTCGATAAGTACTTTGCCGAACACGGGTACGATGACGAGTTCTGCGGGCCTCCTTCTCAAGAACCCAACCCTGAAAAAGACGACCGCGATCTAGCTGGTACGGCGGAGAAACCCAATTGCAACAGGCGTCGTCTGGCGTTCAGTTCTCAGGAGACGCCTCCAGCTGCCGCCTTCACCGAGCCTCAGATAGCTGAGGTGCGAAATATTATCAGCCCCAACACGCTCAAGAAGGCGGTCTGTGAGCAGAACTCGATCCCATTACAGCAGATCAGGAAGAAGGAACGGAAATGAAAGACTAACAAGGGCGCCGATGCGAGCAAGCCGGCACCGAGTACGATCCATGCTCAGGATGGGCCACCTTCACCTAAGGATATCTCGAGGAGGGTGCATGTGGCGGGTAGGGCGATGCTACCGACAAATATGCTCAATGCTGCAACCGGTGCTATGCGGAGTCTGCATGACAGTGTTCTTTCTTTGGAGAAGCGGCGTCTCAGAGAGAATGATGTGGCATACCCGGTTTTCGTGGCCAAGGTGCCAGAGGGCAAGGGCTTTGTGGATAGCGCCGTCGGGGGTACGATCGTCCTGCGGTTGATGACATCTTTGCTATGTTTAACCTTCATCCGCTGCACTACACCTTCGTTCGGCTGTTTTCGCTGAGTATGGAGATGCGGATCATTAGAGACAAGACCCCGGACATTGTGATAGTCGACCCCTTCTACATGCGTGCCAAGATCTTGGGCAGCGCTGGGGACCGGCAAGTCGCGAGTTCACACCTCGAAGGCGTCATTCTGGCAAACCCAGATAAGGATAACTTCCTCGTGCCTTACTTTCCCGAGTAAGTCATCCCCTAACCGCCCCGTAACATATGATTTCTTAGATTTCGATCGTTCTTTTTTTTCTAACATTCCGTGTTCTGTGCAGTGACACACATTGCACACTCATCCTCTTAAGCCCGAAATATTCCATGGCCACGTATTTCGACCCGGACCGTGACTCCAAGATAGACTACACAAATATCAAGAAAGTTCTTGATGATGCTCTCCCCGGCTACGCCGCATCTGGAGGCACCTTTAAGAGGCCAGCTCGTAGGTACGGCAGGCACGTGTTCACCCACAATACGACGTTCCCCTGCGTCAAGCAGCCGCCTGGCGGTCAGAAGGATGCCTACTACGCCCTCCATCACATGCGGGCGATCGTACGGGACCATAATCACCTTCTGCTACCAAATAATCTCAAAGATTGGGCCGCAAGCTTGGCGGCAATCCAGGACGCGGACATCCGACAAGAATTCTTTCGCATCCAGTCGGAGTTTGCAGAAATCATCCATCAAGATGTCCTTCGTACCTCGGGGCAGTTCTACCTCAAATATCAACCGTCCAACAGTGAGATAGACACAACGCTACAAATGCAGGCTGACAACGCCCGCGACTTCATGACCATCACGACAGACGGCGGCTTCATCCACGCTCCGGTCCCATGAGTCGAGTCGAAAGTAGTGATGCTATGTGTAGTTCTGAAACATCGATTAGCTCATGTTGTAATTAAACTTTAATGAACTTGTATGTCTCTTTGGTTTGGACAGTCGTTCAACTTAGATGTAATCGATGCTATTTATTAGTAGGACCATGAATCGTGCTATTAATGTCTTGCTTTTCTCTTCCGATCCTTTTGTTGCATACTTATATATTGCTTATGTATTGTCTGTTGTTTGGCTAGTGCATAGAGATGCCGTCGTATGTCGTGTACAAGGGTAAGGTTCCCGGAGTCTACGACGACTGGGAGGAGTGTCGGAGACAGGTTCACCGTTTCAGCGGTAACAGTTACAAAGGGTACACCACTAGGGCGGAGGCGGAATCTAGATACGCGCGCTATCTAGCGGGAGAGAGGAGGGAGCGTTGGAGGAACCGGATGAAGACCAGTTTCATCGCGATGATGCTCATCGTGATGACCGCAGCTCTCTTCTATGTGATGGTAGTTTAGATGATCGATATCGACTTGTAATGTGAAGACAAACTCACTACTCGTGATCTCGAGACTTGTAAAGTTCTATCTTTGTTCGGTCTTTTGAATTCGGAGACTAATATGATGAATTGTATTCGGAGACTAATCTTCTATTGTATTCGATGAATCTGCTGTTGCTGTGTGGTGCTGTCTATATTCTGTCCAATAATATATTTTGTAACCTGTGCAAATATCAGAAAAAAAACAATAATCCCTAATATTCATACTAATGGCGCATCACCCCAACGTGCGCCATTAGTATGCCAAAGGATACTAATGGCGCATCACCCCACAGTGCGCCATTAGTATGGCAAAGCACATGTGTAAATATCGCCCCCTGGGAGGCACACTAATGGCGCATGTTGGTCTATACTAATGGCACATGGCGTGATGCGCCATTAGTATACCAGATACTAATGGTGCACCAGTGGTGCGCCATTAGTATTTAATACTAGTGGCGTGGTACTAGTGGCGCACCAGTAGTGCGCCATTAGTAGGCAAAACTGGTGCGCCACTAGTAGGCCTTTTCCTAGTAGTATTATGACACTTCTATGACGATAATTATGACAAAACCCAGTATCATCATAGATGTGGTGGGCTCCTACTTCTATGACAAAAAATCACGACAGAAAATGGGCTTTTTGTCATGGGCGGGCCAGAGTCGCAACCGCATGATCTTCTTTGGGCCGTCCATGACGGAAAAATCCTGGTAGAAGCAAGGGCGAGGAAAATATCACGGAGATCCCGGTTACGCTGTATGGTCGGGGCCAAGCGATGCACTGTGGTTTGCGCGTTTCTGTCGTGTACGCACGTGTGTGCGAGGCGTTGGCTAACTCAACCCGAGCGATCGCACGTTACTAAACCCGAGCGATCGATCCCTTGGCTGTGAACTGAACCCGAGCGATTCATTCGCTGCTGACCGAACCTGCGAAATTCCTTCGCCGCTGCTGCTAACTGAACCCGAGCGATCGATCACGGCTGCTGCTTACTGAAGCCGATTGAGCCCTCGTGCGAGACGTAGCCAAGCGGTGTTGGGTTGTGTAACGCCCCGGATCCGATGCGCCAGGTGTCTGCCAGTTATTCGCCATCCTTTCCTTGTCAGCTGCTTGCGTGTTGCTTTTTGCCATGTCATCATCTGCATTGCATCCTCATGTTTTTCAAACCTTGCGTCCGGTCCTTTTCCCCGTTCTCCGTTTCGCGATCCGATACTCTCGCTGCACCCGTTGCACCCCTCTGTTTTCTTTTCGTGAGCGGGAGAAAAACCTTCTCGGAATGGGTCGGTATTTGCCGAGTGACCTTGGTATAGCACCGACAGACCGCCCGTCAAATTTCGTTCCATTTGGAGTTCGTTTGATGCCCCAACGGTTAACCGCGTAGCCCAAAACCCCTCTCTCTTTGCAGCCCAGCCCCTCTTCACCACAGCCCATGAGCCCATCCAAACCCCTCCATGCTCTCGGTCTTTCGATCACGATCGTGTGGGCGAAAACCGCACCTCATTTGGACTCCCCTAGCTCCCTCTACCTATAAATAGGTCCCCTCCCCCGAAATTCTCGCAGATAAACCCTAACCTTCTTCCCTCCAGGCCGCCGGACACCTCTCCCCACCACCGGACATGTCCGCCGCCGCTTCCTCAGCCACTCACCGTCCGCCACGTCGCCCCTCCGGCTCCCCACCGCCGCGCCTCACCCGCCGGCCCGCCGTGGCCCGCGCGGGGCCCTCCGGGCCCAGTTCGCCACCCCGCCGCCTCGGGTGCCCGGCGCACCAGGGCCCGCGCCCCGCCTCTCCAGGCGCCCGTGCCCCGCGCCCTAGCTCCCGCGCCGCCGCCGAGGTGCGCCTCCACCGCCCAGCGCCGCCTCGCCTCCCCGCCGCCGGCGACCCCGAGCTCCGCCGCTCCCCGCCGCCCGCAAGCCCCGCCGGCGTTCGTCCGCGCCGCCCCGCCCCGCTCCGGCCTCTCCCCTCGTCCGGCGACCCTCTGCGGCCTCTCTCCTAAGCTCCGGCATCTTCTTCCTCCGAGCTCCGGCGAACCTCGTTCTACGCGCCAGATCCAGAGCCGCAGGTTGACTTCCCTCCCCCTCGAATTTTTCTCCAAGTCCCGAAATTGTTGTATTATATTGCTCTGTTCTTCATGCCATAACTTCGTGCTCGGTACTCCGATTCATATGTGTAATATATCGAAATGTTCGCCATGAGATGCTCTTCATTTTCTTCCATTGTGCCATGCTTGTTTGAGGTCATGTTGATGCCCTAATCATCGTTGCAATAGTGCTATATGATGTTAACTGCTGTCTGTTTACAGAACTTGCTGATTTGTCTTTTTCATTGCATTTTGTGTGTGCATCCTATGAGCATGAGCTCTACATGTGTTTTGAACTACATCATGCCATCTTTACAGTGATGCTAGTCTTGTATTTTTAGGATCTCTGTGGTGACTAGCACAAGCATGCAAAGTAGCCTCCTTGATGTTGCTGATTTCTGGGACTTGGTCATTTCTGCCAAGTCTGAGTCTATTATGTTGTGAGGCCTTGTAAACCTGCTTCTACAAGTCATTCTATGTATGATCTGGAGATGTACACTACGGATGTTTTGTTATAAATGTTATGTTGTATACATCCATGCCCTGAGTTTCATTTATAGCCTGCTGTAGCTTGTTGCTATCTTGCTCTAAACTTGCTAAATAATGTTTCTGTCAGCCTGTTAACATGAAGTTCGTAATTGCCATGTGTTTTGCTAGCGTTCCATGCACCCTATGAACTTGCTCTTGCCATTCTTAGCTTCATATTTATGCCTTCTTGCTGTTGGTTGACTTCACATGCCATGAAACGCTCTGTGGTGAGTGGTTCAAACTCACCAACATGCTTAGTAGATTCATGCCATGCTTTTTGTTGCTATGATAAGTTCCGGTAGCATGTTGTTTTCTTGCTCTAAACTTTGCAACCCGATGTTATTTCTGCCATGTCCTGGAATTCTGCCAAGTCTGTGAACCTGTTATTATTTGCAATCTTGCCATGTCCTTTTGAGCATGTTCTAGTGATTTTTGGAGATAGCTCAGTGTTCATGTTTTGTAATGCTTTACCTGCACATCATGTCCATGCCTTTTGTTTTCATGTTAGGATGCTGTAGCATATTGTTTTGATGCTTGCAATATGCCTAGTTGCTGTTTTGGACAGATTGTTGCTATGTCTTGTTTGGAGTGTATGTGTTGCACCGTTGCTCCGTTTTGAGCATGTCCTATATGAAACTTGCTTAGAATTGCATGTAGTTGCATATCATCTTGTTGCATCCTTGTTTTGAGGTGTTTGCTTGATGTTTGTATGCAGTTTGCATCAATGCCGTGTTTAACTTGTTTTGCTCATATCTTCTAGGCCGTAGCTCCGAATCTAATGAACTTTATATGTAACTTGACTAGAATTTCGTGTAGATTGCCTTGGTGCATATTAACTTGCTGTTTAACAACTTGAACATAAGGCTTATTCAGATCTGGACCAATTTCGAAACTTGAATATGAGGACTTACCGGATTTGTTATATGTTAGTTCCGGCCTCATTTAAACTTGCTTGATGTGTTGCTCTTGTATGCATCATCTCTTGCCATGAGTAGCTTCTTGTAGCCTTGGCATGCATCATACTTGGTTGAGCATCATGCCTTGTTCATGTGTGGTGTGTTTACCATGTTGTGTGCTTCTTCTCGATAGTTCCCGTGTCGTTGCAATCGTGAGGATTCGTTCGTCTACGTTTCGTTCGTCTTCGTGGCTTCATATTCTTCATGGACTCGTTCTTCTTCCTAGCGGGATTTCAGGCAAGATGACCGTCACCTTGGATCTCACTACTATCATTGCTATGCTAGTTGCTTCGTTCTATCGCTATGCTGCGTTACCTACCACTTGCTTATCAAGCCTCCCAAATTGCCATGAACCTCTAACCTTGTCCCCCTTCCTAGCAAACGGTTGTTTGGCTATGTTACCGCTTTTGCTCAGCCCCTCTTATAGCGTTGCTAGTTGCAGGTGAAGTTGAAGATTGCTCCATGTTGGATTATGTTTATGTTGGGATATCACAATATCTCTTAATTATTTAATGCATCTATATACTTGGTAAAGGGTGGAAGGCTCGGCCTTATGCCTGGTGTTTTGTTCCACTCTTGCCGCCCTAGTTTCCGTCATACCGGTGTTATGTTCCTTGATTTTGCGTCCCTTACGCGGTTGGGTGATTTATGGGACCCCCTTGACAGTTCACTTTGAATAAAACTCTTCCAGCAAGGCCCAACCTTGGTTTTACATTTGCCTCACCTAGCCTTTTTCCCTTGGGAGTCGCGCTCCCGAGGGTCATCTTTATTTTAAACCCCCCGGGCCAGTGCTCCTCTAAGTGCTGGTCTGAACTGAGTAGACCGCGGGGCCCCCTTGTGGAAACTCGAGGTCTGGTTTTACTCGTAGGATGTCTCATCCGGTGTTGCCCTGAGAATGAGATATGTGCAGCTCCTATCGGGATTGTCAGCACATCGGGCGGCTTTGCTGGTCTTGTTTTACCATTGTCGAAATGTCTTGTAACCGGGATTCCGAGACTGATCGGGTCTTCCCGGGAGAAGGAATATCCTTCGTTGACCGTGAGAGCTTATAATGGGCTAAGTTGGGACACCCCCGCAGGGTATTATATTTCGAAAGCCGTGCCCGCGGTTATGTGGCAGATGGGAATTTGTTAATATCCGGTTGTAAAGGACTTGACACTTGACTTAATTAAAACGCATCAACCGCGTGTGTAGCCGTGATGGTCTCTTCTCGGCGGAGTCCGGGAAGTGGACACGGTTTTTGGGTTATGTTTGACGTAAGTAGGAGCTCAGGATCACTTCTTGATCATTGCTAGTTTCACGACCGTTCCGTTGCTTCTCTTCTCGCTCTTCTTTGCGTAAGTTAGCCACCATACATTGCTTAGTCGCTGCTGCAACCTCACCACTTTACCCCTTCCTTACCCATTAAGCTTTGCTAGTCTTGATACCCATGGCAATGGGATTGCTGAGTCCTCGTGGCTCACAGATTACTACAACACTAGTTGCAGGTACAGGTTTCGCGATGATCATGATGCGAGAGCGAGGTTACTTGTTTTGGAGTTCTTCTTCTGCTTCTTCTTCGATCAGGGGATAGGTTCCTGGTCGGCAGCCTGGGCTAGCAAGGTGGATGTTGTTTGAGCTTTTGTTTGTTTTTCATCCGTAGCCGGATATTGATCTCATGTATGTTGTAATGATGTATTCTTGCGACATTTGTATGCCTCTTGTATGTATCCCCATCTATTATGTAATGTTGATGTAATGATAACCACCTTGCAAAAGCGTGTCAATATGCGGTTCTATCCTTGGTGGGACCTTCGAGTCTCTTTAGAATAGTATCGCATATTGGGCGTGACAAGTTGGTATCAGAGCCTCGACCGACCATAGGAGCCCCTTGATTGATCGTGTAGTTTGGCCGTTGTCGAGTCTAGAAGAAAACTATTTCCGAGTCTAGTTATATCGGAGAGTAGGAATTCTTTTACTCCTCAGCACCTTCGTCGCTCTGGTGAGAAATCTTGACGTAGGTGTTTTGAACTACTCCTCTTCCCCTTCAAACTTTCCTTAGGATCACGCAGTTAGTTTTTCGATCGTGGGCTCTCAGCTCTTTTCGTCCGGTGCATTTCTCGTCAAGTCGACTCGAACCTCTTTGTCTTTTGGGAGATCAGTCCTCACTGCTTTCTCAACCGACGTTGTTTCCTCATCCGAAGTTGTCCTTGTTTTTCCCACCCGCCCACCATTCTTCTTCTCGGACCCGGAGTCCGTAATCGATTACCTATCCTACTCGTCCGAAGTCTTTGCATTCTTTCCTCAATGATTTCAACCGGCGTTTTTTTCTTCAAAGCTATTCGTCGATTTCCCCTTCCAAGTTGCCATTGTTTTTCCCGCCCTCCCACCCTCTTATTCCCGGAGCCTGAATCTCTTTCGAGCATCAATTTCATTCGTGCGGAACCTCTTTAGTATTCCGTAAATTATTTCAGCCGGTGAATTCTCGTCTCGTTTGACATTCTTCATCTCTTTTCTTCTCCGGTGGACTCAATTCAAGTTTTTCGGGTTGATCATATTCTTTTCCTTGACCGAAGTTTTTTCCTTGCTCGTTCGCCTCTCGCCAGTTTATCCTTCCGGAGTGCTCAAGACATCTCAGGAGATTCGGTTGTGTTTGAATTAATTCGAGGCTGTCACCTCATTCAAATATTCCAATTGTTCCGGTGCATCATATATTTTGGCAACAATCCTTTTTCAACGGTATTTTCTCTTCAGTGGGCCCTAACCCACAGGTCTTTTCCAGGATCTTACCTGACTCTTCTAAGTTTCCCAGAGCTATTCTCAAATCCTTTTCGAAGTTTGATGTAAGTATGAATTTCATCAGTCAGACGCTTTTCCAAGATCAATTTCAAATTATTTTCATTGTTGGCTCAACCTCTTCGCTTTTCATTCTCCCGGAGTATCTCAACAATTTTGGTGTTCTTTCTCGTCATCATTCTCAACATTTGAAGACCGAAGAAGAATTTCTCTTAAATCTTGTCCGTTCTCCCGGAGATTCGCGGTGCTAACTCGATGTTATCCTATCAAATTGTTACAAGTCGTGCAATTATTTTCATCCATCCGGAGTATTTCAGGAGTTGCTTCCCCTCTCGATCATCCGGAGGTCATCTTTTCATAATATTTCTTCGTTCTAAGTTTTTCAAAACCGTTCTCCGATTATTCTATATTCATGCCTTTTCGCTCGTCTCCATATTCTTCCGGTGCTTTGCTCTTTAACCAGTTTGCGATCTCTTCGTTCTCTTGTCTCTAGATTCCCTCAAGTATCTTCGTGCTTTTCTAATTCTTTCCGGTGATTCATTCTCTTTTCATCATTCGTTTCAATTCCTACGATGGCTCGTTCAAGATTCTTTCTGTTGTTACCATATCAATTCATTCGTTCTTTCCAGCCCTACCGGTGGTTCATGAAGACTTTCTCAAGTTTTGCGCTATATCCCCCCTTAATCTTTCCAACGAGAATAAGTGGTATGCAAATCCATTGTTTCTCACCAATTTAATTGGTGGAGGATAAGCATAACGTAATCCTTATTCTTCTTTCTTCAAGTGTTTTTATCTCTTCTTTTCGGAGATTGTTCATCTTATCACTTTCTCGGTTCAAAGTGTTTTCATCTTTTCTTTTCTGGAGTTCCAAGCCTTCTCGCTTGTCTCATCGCGAATCTCCATCCAAATCATCGCAAGGATTTAATCTTATCCCTTTCATCCTTCAATTTTATCTCGTCATTCTTTTGTTACCGGAGTTCACCACGGTGGCTCGTCATGATTTAATTCATTCTTCAAGTGTTCATCAAGATTCTTGTAGGCGTAGCTCAAGAATCTTCTTCTTGCTTCTCAAAGTGCAATTAATTCTCCATATTCTTTTGTAGTGGAGTTTTGCATTTCTTCGTTCTCCTCAGTTATTCAATCTTTTTCGATTGTGGTCGGTTATCACCTCATAATTTTGAGATATTATCCATAAGTCCACAACAATCTTATTCATTTCGTTGTTGATTTTCTCAACAATTCCGGTCAATGTTTCCTTCTAAGGCTGCTCTCTATTTCATTCAGGGTAGGAGATGTCATCTTCTTCCCCGTTCTTCTCATTCCACTCTTTCAAGTCTTCCTGAGGTTTTGTGTTGTTCCTCAAGTGAAGTATCATTCCATCTTCTCAAGTTCATGTTCTGTTCTTTCCTTGTTCAGCCGGAGTGCTGCATAAATTCCTTCATTATTATTTCTTTTCTATCTTGTCCTAACCGGAGTGGTTTCAAATTCAGTCTTATTCCTTGAGCTTTTGCTTCTTGTCTCAGTCAACATTCCTCTTTCCTACTCGAGTGTTCTTGACTCTGTTCATCCTCACTGTTTTCTTCTTATTTCACCTCATCCCTTTTTCCTTCCGTCTCGGTCCTAAGATCTCGGGACGAGATCTCTTGTTAGTGGAGGAGTGTTGTAACGCCCCGGATCCGATGCGCCAGGTGTCTGCCAGTTATTCGCCGTCCTTGCCTTGTCAGCTGCTTGCGTGTTGCTTTTTGCCATGTCATCATCTGCATTGCATCCTCATGTTTTTCCAAACTTGCATCCGGTCCTTTTCCCCGTTGTCCGTTTCGCGATCAGATACTCTCGCCGCACCCGTTGCACCCCTCTGTTTTCTTTTCGTGAGCGGGAGAAAAACCTTCTCGGAATGGGTCGGTATTTGCCGAGTGGCCTTGGTATAGCACCGACAGACAACCCGTCAAATTTCGTTCCATTTGGAGTTCGTTTGATGCCCCAACGGTTAACAGCGTAGCCCGAAACCCCTCTCTCTTTGCAGCCCAGCCCCTCTTTCAGCACAGCCCATGAGCCCATCCAAACCCCCTCCATGCTCTCGGTCATTCGATCACGATCGTGTGGGCGAAAACCGCACCTCATTTGGACTCCCCTAGCTCCCTCTACCTATAAATAGGCCCCTCCCCCAAAATTCTCGCAGATAAACCCTAACCATCTTCCTTCCACGCCGCCGGACACCTCTCCCCACCACCGGACATGTCCGCCGCTGCTTCCTCAGCCACTCACCGTCCGCCACGTCGCCCCTCCGGCTCCCCACCGCCGCGCCTCACCCGCCGGCCCGCCGTGGCTCGCGCGGGGCCCTCCGGGCCCAGTTCGCCACCCCGCCGCCTCGGGTGCCCGGCGCACCAGGGCTCGCGCCCCGCCTCTCCAGGCGCCCGTGCCCCGCGCCCTAGCTCCCGCGCCGCCGCCGAGGTGCGCCTCCGCCGCCCAGCGCCGCCTCGCCTCCCCGCCGCCGGCGACCCCGAGCTCCGCCGCTCCCCGCCGCCCGCAAGCCCCGCCGGCGCTCGTCCGCGCCGCCCCGCCCCGCTCCGGCCTCTCCCCTCGTCCGGCGACCCTCTGCGGCCTCTCTCCCGAGCTCCGGCATCTTCTTCCTCCGAGCTCCGGCGAACCTCGTTCTACGCGCCAGATCCAGAGCCGCAGGTTGACTTCCCTCCCCCTCGAATTTTTCTCTAAGTCCCGAAATTGGTGCATTATATTGCTCTGTTCTTCATGCCATAACTTCGTGCTCGGTACTCCGATTCATATGTGTAATATATCGAAATGTTCCCCATGAGATGCTCTTCATTTTCTTCCATTGTGCCATGCTTGTTTGAGGTCATGTTGATGCCCTAATCATCGTTGCAATAGTGCTATACGATGTTAACTGCTGTCTGTTTACAAAACTTGCTGATTTGTCTTTTTCATTGCATTTTGTGTGTGCATCCTATGAGCATGAGCTCTACATGTGTTTTGAACTACATCATGCCATCTTTACAGTGATGCTAGTCTTGTATTTTTAGGATCTCTGTGGTGACTAGCACAAGCATGCAAAGTAGCCTCCTTGATGTTGCTGATTTCTGGGACTTGGTCATTTCTGCCAAGTCCGAGTCTATTATGTTGTGAGGCCTTGTAAACCTGCTTCTACAAGTCATTCTATGGATGATCTGGAGATGTACACTAAGGATGTTTTGTTATAAATGTTATGTTGTATACATCCATGCCCTTAGTTTCATTTATAG
Source organism: Triticum aestivum (assembly GCF_018294505.1). NCBI lineage: Eukaryota > Viridiplantae > Streptophyta > Magnoliopsida > Poales > Poaceae > Triticum > Triticum aestivum. The sequence goes on along the minus strand of NC_057805.1, from coordinate 172,214,577 downwards.
CCTGCTGTAGCTTGTTGCTATCTTGTTCTCAACTTGCTAAATAATGTTTCTGTCAGCCTGTTAACATGAAGTTCGTAATTGCCATGTGTTTTGCTAGCGGTCCATGCACCCTATGAACTTGCTCTTGCCATTCTTAGCTTCATATTTATGCCTTCTTGCTGTTGGTTGACTTCACATGCCATGAAACGCTCTGTAGTGAGTGGTTCAAGCTCACCAACATGCTTAGTAGATTCATGCCATGCTTTTTGTTGCTATGATAAGTTCCTGTAGCATGTTGTTTTCTTGCTCTAAACTTTGCAACCTGATGTTATTTCTGCCATGTCCTGGAATTCTGCCAAGTCTGTGAACCTGTTATTATTTGCAATCTTGCCATGTCCTTTTGAGCATGTTCTAGTGATTTCTGGAGATAGCTCAGTGTTCATGTTTTGTAATGCTTTACCTGCACATCATGTCCATGCCTTTTGTTTTCATGTTAGGATGCTGTAGCATATTGTTTTGATGCTTGCAATATGCCTAGTTGCTGTTTTGGACAGATTGTTGCTATGTCTTGTTTGGAGTGTATGTGTTGCACCGTTGCTCCGTTTTGAGCATGTCCTATATGAAACTTGCTTAGAATTGCATGTAGTTGCATATCATCTTGTTGCATCCTTGTTTTGAGGTGTTTGCTTGATGTTTGTATGCAGTTTGCATCAATGCCATGTTTAACTTGTTTTGCTCATAACAACTTGAACATAAGGCTTATTCAGATCTGGACCAATTTCGAAACTTGCATATGAGGACTTACCGGATTTGTTATATGTTAGTTCCGGCCTCATTTAAACTTGCTTGATGTGTTGCTCTTGTATGCATCATCTCTTGCCATGAGTAGCTTCTTGTAGCCTTGTCATGCATCATACTTGGTTGAGCATCATGCCTTGTTCATGTGTGGTGTGTTTACCATGTTGTGTGCTTCTTCTCGATAGTTCCGGTGTTGTTGCGATCGTGAGGATTCGTTCGTCTATGTTTCGTTCGTCTTCGTGGCTTCATCTTCTTCATGGACTCGTTCTTCTTCCTAGCGGGATTTCAGGCAAGATGACCGTCACCTTGGATCTCACTACTATCATTGCTATGCTAGTTGCTTCGTTCTATCGCTATGCTGCGTTACCTACCACTTGCTTATCAAGCCTCCCAAATTGCCATGAACCTCTAACCTTGTCCCCCTTCCTAGAAAACCGTTGTTTGGCTATGTTACCGCTTTTGCTCAGCCCCTCTTATAGCGTTGCTAGTTGCAGGTGAAGTTGAAGATTGCTCCATGTTGGATTATGTTTATGTTGGGATATCACAATATCTCTTAATTATTTAATCCAGCTATATACTTGGTAAAGGGTGGAAGGCTCGGCCTTATGCCTGGTGTTTTGTTCCACTCTTGCCGCCCTAGTTTCCGTCATACCGGTGTTATGTTCCTTGATTTTGTGTCCCTTACGCGGTTGGGTGATTTATGGGACCCCCTTGATAGTTCGCTTTGAATAAAACTCTTCCAGCAAGGCCCAACCTTGGTTTTACATTTGCCTCACCTAGCCTTTTTCCCTTGGGAGTCACGCTCCCGAGGGTCATCTTTATTTTAACCCCCCCGGGCCAGTGCTTCTCTAAGTGCTGGTCTGAACTGAGTAGACTGCGGGGCCCCCTCATGGAAACTCGAGGTCTGGTTTTACTCGTAGGATGTCTCATCCGGTGTTGCCCTGAGAACGAGATATGTGCAGCTCCTATCGGGATTGTCGGCACATCGGGCGGATTTGCTGGTCTTGTTTTACCATTGTCGAAATGTCTTGTAACCGGGATTCCGAGACTGATCGGGTCTTCCCGGGAGAAGGAATATCCTTCGTTGACCATGAGAGCTTATAATGGGCTAAGTTGGGACACCCCTGCAGGGTATTATATTTCGAAAGTCGTGCCCGCGGTTATGTGGCAGATGGGAATTTGTTAATATCCGGTTGTAGAGGACTTGACACTTGACTTAATTAAAACGCATCAACCGCGTGTGTAGCCGTGATGGTCTCTTCTTGGCGGAGTCCGGGAAGAGGAAACGGTTTTTGGGTTATGTTTGACGTAAGTAG